>NC_057734.1:51094761-51106915 GCF_004010195.1 Chiloscyllium plagiosum
GAACTAGCCATTTGGTTACAGAACTGGCTCGAAGGTAGAAGACAGAGGGTGGTGGTGGAGGGCTGTGACCAGTGATGTGCCACCAGAATCGCTGCTGGGTTCACTACTTTTCATCATTTATTTAAATAATTCGGATGTGAGTATAAGAGGTATAGTTAATAAGTTTGCAGATGACATCAAAATTGGAGGTGTAGTAGACAGCGAAATACAAAGGGATCTTGATCAGATGGGCAAATGGGCTGAGGAGTGGCAGACGGAGTTTAATTTAGTTAAGTGCAAGGTGCTGCATTTTGGAAAAGCAAATCTTAGCAGGATTTATATACCTTAATAGTAAGGTCCTCAGGTGTGTTGCTGAACAAAGAGTGCAGGTTTATAGCTCCTTGAAAGTGGAGTCACGGGTAGAAAGGATAATGAAGAAGGCATTTGGTATGCTTTCTTTTATTGGTCAGAGTATTGAGTACATGAGTTGGGAGGTCATGTTGTGGCTGTACAGGATATTGGTTGGGCCACTTCTGGAATAGTGCGTGTAATTCTGGTCTCCTTCCTATCGGAAGGATGTTGTGAAACTTGAAACGGTGCACGTAAGATTTACAAAGAAGTTGCCAGGGTTGGAGGATTTGAGCTGTAGGGAGTAGCTGAATAGAATTAGAATTAGAATCCCTGATATGTGGAAACAGGCCTTTCAGCCCATGAAGTCCATACTAACCCTCAAGGGTATCCCACCCAGACAAATCCCCCTAAATTTACACATGGCTCATGCACTTATCCTATGCATCCCTGAACACTCTGGGCAATTAAGCATGGCCAATTCACCTAACCTGCGCATCTTTGGATTTGGGAGGAAACCGGGTCACCCGGAGGAAACCCACACAGACACGGAGAGAATGTGCAACCTCCACACAGACAGTCGTCAGAGGCTGGAAAAGAACCCTGGTCCGTGGTGCTGTGAGGCTGCAGTGCTAACCACTGAGCCACCGTGTCACCCAGAAATGTAAACAAATGAACGGACGGTTGAGACCATTTTCTGAAGTTTGATCAAGAATTTATCCTGCCGGATGTCATTCAAAATTGGCAATTTCAGTAAACGTAGTTGATGGGATTCAAACCTGCGCAGGGAAATCCCAACGGATTTCTAATCCAACGCCTTAACCCCACGCCCACGACTGCATGCTGGCTGGGGCTGTTTTCCCTGGAGTGTTGGAGACTGAGGAGTGACCTTATAGAGGTTTATAAAATCATGAGGGGCATAGATAGGATAAATAGACAAGGTCTTTTCCATGGGGTGGGGGAGTCCAGAACTGGAGGGCATAGGTTTAGGGTGAGAGGGGAAAGATATACAAGAGACCTAAGGGCAACTTTTTCAGGCAGAAGATGGTACGTGTATGGAATGAACTGCGAGAGGAAGGGGTGGAGGCTAGTACAATTGCATCATTTAAAAGGCATCTGAATGGGTATATGAATAGTAAGGGTTTAGTGGGACACGGGCCAGGTGCTGGCAGGTGGCACTAGGTTGGGTTGGGGTGCCTGCTCAATATGGATGAGTTGGTCCGAAGGGTCTGTTTCCATGCTCTGACTCTAAGTAGATCTAGAGATAATAGATACACCGGTAATGATACTGGTAGGAATCCTTTATCTGAAAAATTTTGGGGACAATTGGCTTCTGGATAAAAGATGTTTTAGGGTACACTTACTGTTATGGGTATTTTTACATTGTTCAGGCCTGTTTTGGGGGGTGGGGGGTGGGGAAGTCTCCACTCTTAAGTTTATTTGGGCCTGAACTGAATGACAGGTCTATTTGGGTTCATTTTCAAAAGACGTTTGGGGATTTTTAGTTTTTTTGTTTCTTGGATTTGGTATAAAGGATGCCAGATCTGTATTTCAAGAATCCTTAGAATCTGGAAATGTCCCAGACGATTAGAAATCTGCAAAAGTAACACCTTATTTCAAAAAGGGATTGGGCCTACAAAATTGAGAACTGTAAACCAGTTAGTTTAATATCTGTTATACTGGAAAGCATTACATCCAGTATAAAATGTGAAATCACAAAGCATTTAGAAATATGTAATATGAAGCCATGCTGCTCTGCTTGATCATGAAGGAACAATCATGCCTGACAGATGTATAGGAATTCTTGGAGAAGGTAACAAGCACGATAGCTAAAGAGGGAAGAGTGGATCTAATGTATTTGTATTTCCAGAAGGCATTTGATAAGGTACCATGCATAGGCCACTTAAGATAAGAAGTCATGGTTAGTCTATTAGCATGGGTAGAAGGTTGGCTAACTTATAGAAGACAAAGATTGCATTTTCAGGCTGATAACCTGTAACTAGTACAATGCCGTAGGATCAGTGCTGGAGCAATAAATATGTGTGTGTGTGGATATACTCAGCACTAATTCTGTGGCACTGTATTAGTTACACGTTACTGTCCTGAAAGTGCAATCTTTGTCTTCCATAAGTTAGCCAACGCTCTATCAATGCTAATAAACTAACTCCCAACACAATGAGTTCTTAAGTAGCCTATTCATGGTACCTTATATATGATTTGGGTGAAGAAAATTAATGTATTGTAGCCAGATTTGTGGATGACTCCAAGATAGGTGAGTTGAGGATGACACAATGTGCAGTGAGACATTAAGCTGGTTAAGTGAGTGAGTGGTAGCTAGAATATTATGTGGAAATGAGGATATGGATTTTGGCAGGAAGGATAGAAGAACTGGATACTTAAATGGAGAATGTGCTGCAGCTTTCTGCAGTCTGCGAGATTTTGGGAGCCCTCATGCATAAATCACAAAAAGCCACCATCCAAGTTCAGCTGGTAATATCAAGGCTAATGAAACGTTGGCCTTCATTTCGAAGCGAATAGAGCATTAAAAATAGGGAAGTCTGCTACAGAAGGAACTAGTGAGGCCACAGCTGTGGTTCCCTAATGAAAGGAAAAATGTATTGGCATTGGAGAAAGTCCATAGAAGGTTCACTAGGTTGATCCTGGATATGGAGGCATGCTATGAGGAGTAATTGAGTAGAGCATGTACTTACTCGTGGTTAGAAGAATGAGAGGTAACCTTGTTGAAGAATGCAAGATGCTCAGAGGACCTGGTGGGATAGGAATCGAGAGATTGTTTTCTCCTGTGAGAGAGTCTTGGACCATAGTGCATATGACTGAGTTAGAAGAAGGGTCCCCAGGAGAACAGAGAATAAGGCTAATGAATCTGTGGAATTCTTTACCACAGAGAGCTATTAAGGCTGGCTCATTAAGTATATTCAAGGCTGTGATAGGCAAATTTTTAATCTGTCAGGGAATTGAGTTGTAGGGAAAAGACTGGAACTTGCGCCTTAGATCAGCCATGATTTCATTAAATGTCAGAGCAAACTCATGGGCCAAAAGGACTATTTCAGCTTCTACGTCTTAATTTGATGCCCCCCCCCCCCCCCCCCCCCACCCCGCCATCTACTTGGATGTGACTAAAGTAATATCCTTGCCACAGGGGAATTGGAATTTGATAATGGGAGAGATTGGTACCTTCAAGCCTGGAAGATAATTTAGCACATGCTTGAAGTACTTGTAATACCCTGTGATGTTTTCAGAGACTGCTGCTTTGTCACTGCCTACAATGAGCTTGGGGACCCATGCAAAAGTGACTTGTCTTTGTGATTATTTTTAGTAAGCATGGACTTTCCTCTGTGCTGATTCAGATTAGGCATTGGATGGATTAGGCATTCAAATTATTGCTCCTGTGACCCTGAATGATCAGCGGGGTGCTGTAGTTCATTGTTGCTGTGCAACTTTGACAAGTCGGTAGACTATACCTCTTATCAGCTTTATTCTGATAAAATAACATTGTATTTAGGCAAACAGAATTTAATTGTTCAGTTGTTTGGCAATTCTATTATCAGTTAAAATAAATCATAGTGTTCTCTGTCTATTAAAAAAAACAGTTACAAGAATGGTTCTTTTTATTTAATGCAGCTATTTTGATTTTAAAGATTGTTTTATGTTGAAGATCTACTCTTTCAGATGTTTTGCACCCATGTATACAACATCTATAGTAATTTTTTATTGTCAATTGCATTTTATAACTATTGCTGATCCTTATCAACTCAACCATCAATCTCTAAAAGGCTAAGGACAAAGAAAGCTGTTGCAGTATTGGACCAGTGTGATTGAGTGCATATCCTTTCTGTGAACAATTACTGGGTCTTTGAGTACTTTTGTTCTTTTTATATAAGCCTGTTGGGAACCAATGAGTTATCTGTTTGGTACCTTGTTGAGAATGTTATAGAGGCTACATGGAGCAATATAAGACCCTCATCAAATTGTAGAAGACATTCATTGGTGTCCAGGTTAGAGATTTAAAAAAAAATGTGATTTTTGTCATTTATATAGATGATTTGGATGTAAATATGAGGTATGCTCAGTAAGATTAATTACTTACAGTATGGAAACAGGCCCTTCGGCCCAACAAGTCCACTCCGAAGAGCAACCCACCCAGACCCTACATTTACCCTTTCACCTAACACTACAGGCAATTTATCACGGCCAATTCACCTGACCTGCATATCTTTGGACTGTGGGAGGAAACCGGAGCACTCGGAGGAAACCCACACAGACACTGGGAGAATGTGCAAACTCCACACAGACAGTTGCCCGAGGCGGGAATTGAACAGGGGTCTCTGGCGCCGTGACTTGTTGGGCCGAAGGGCCTGTTTCCACACTGTAATCTAATCTAATCTAATCTAATCGAACACCACAGTACGATTATTTTCCACTCTGGCAAAAATCCCATAAATTCACATAAATTTATCATGCGGCCAACACCACTGGTGGAGCTCAATCAAGTTACTTTTTCAACATTCAGTTCATCAAACAATCTCCAATTCCTGTTTTCTTTGCCTTAGTGACATCACACAGTTGCCAGATTGTGAAATCATCATTCTCATCTGAAAATCAGATCCAAAGCTAGATACCCTTCAGTATTCCTGGAATCAATGGAAACATGACAAAAACACATATAAAAAAAAGTATTATCCAATTGTTGGCATACAGTTTCTTATGTTTAAAACGACAAGAAATCCATTGATCACAAGAGGCAAAAAAGCCCACTTTGGATATGAATATTTCCTCATCCACCACAACATAATCTAATCTAATTTAATGATGGAAGTTTTTACACAGAGGGAATTGGTTGCCTGGATCGTAGTACCAGAGGTGGTGATAGAAGTGGAGACAGTAGCAATGCTTAAGAGGCACTTAGACAGACACATGAAGAGGCGGGGAATAAAGGGATTCGGACCATGTGCAGGCAGATGGGATTAGCTTCGAATGGCATCATGGTCAGCACAGATACGGTGGACTGAGGTTCCTGTTTTGATGCTGTACTGTTCTATGTTCTGGGGAAGAGAATTGACAACATTTAAGAAGCACATTCTCTGCATCTCCACCTTAGCCACTTATTCTTAAAAGATGGACTCTAGTTTTACTGTCCTCCAGGATAGGAAACATCCTCTGTATTTCAACTCCACCCAATTTCCTCAAGATCTTATGTGTTTCATGAAATTACCTCTCATCCTTCTGTACTCCAATAATTACAGGCCTGATCTGTTCATGCCTTTTTCGTAAGATAATCCTTCCATCCTAGGAATGAGTCAACTAAACTTCTCAATTGCCTCTAAAGCAATTTTTTTTCTCAAGTAAGGAGACCAAGACTGTACACAATATTCCAGATATGGTCACGCCAATACCCTATATGCAGTAAATTTCCTAACTTCATATTCCATTTCCCTGGCCAACATTCCATTTGTCTTCTCAATCAACTGCTACATCAGTATGCTAGCTTTATGTAGCTCACGTCAGGACACCTAAAGTCCTCTGTACCACTAAGTTCATCAATCTCTTCCCATTTAAATAGCATAGCCCTTTTCTAATCTTCCTGCCAAAGTGCAGAAGTTCACCTTTGCACATTTTATATTCCATCTACCCTTGCAGATGTCCTGAGCCCTCTTGATAACTTATTTTTCTACATACTTTGATGTCATCAGCAAATATATCAAACATAGATTCAGTCTCTCATCCAAATCATTGATTCAATGAGATATTAATGTTAACTTGCTTTAAAAAAGTTTACTTTATGAGAGTCCTTCCATTCTTTAAAACACAAATGCAATTGCAATACACTACAGGAATTAAATATTGCCCGATTTGTTCTGGGAAAATCGCATGCTTCTCATCTGAAAATCAGATCCAAAGCTAGATACCCTTCACAGTATTCCTGGAATCAATGGAAATGTGACAAAAATATATACAAAAAAAATTATCATCCAATTGTTGGCATACAAGTTTCTTATGTTTAAAAGGACAAGAACTCTATTGATCACAAGAGGCAAAAAAGCCCACCTCTGGATATGAATATTTCCTCATCCACCACTACATAAATCTTTGATTCTTGACAGTCTAATATGATCAGATGCACATTCATTTTAAGCAGAAGATGTACCAATTTGTGAAGCAAGATCCCCATTTAGAACAAGTTGAAATCCATCAAGACTCCATTTTCAAAGAACTTGCATAAATACCATATTATTTTGAGACAAAAGCAAAAAATTTTCAACTTCAAGATTGAAAAGGTTAAACAACTTCAATATGTACACAGACCCCTGCAACTTAATCCACTTTCAAAATAAGGTATTAGAAATATTTAGGATTCATTGACTTGACACAACACTGACCCGCCGAAGTGCAAACCACCCATACCCCTACATTTACCCCTTACCTAACACTACGGACAATTTAACATGGCCAATTCACCTAACCTGCACATCTTTGGACTGTGGGAAACCGGAGCACCCGGAGGAAACCCACGCAGACACGGGGAGAATGTGCAAACTCCACACAGTTGTATTTGGTCCTGCAAGTAATCTGAAAATTATACAGGCTACATTAGGAATGCAACACCAAATAATTACTGGTGCCCTGCAAAGAGCTAGTATTGTTAAATATTAATCTACCTCCTTGATGAGAATTCCTTGTCAGAAGTTTACAAATAAATTCAACATAACAAGAGGGCACCGATGAGTGCTTTTTTTTCTATCAAGCCTTTTCAGTTCAGTTGGTATAATATATTGAGAATGGCAGGGCACCTCTGTCGAAAGAAAATACTTCTTATGCCAAATGGTAATTCAAATGTTTTCAGTGTCCTGGACAACCACATGAGCACTGAGTATCATTGGTTGGAGAAGCGCAAACTCAGGATTTCAGAACTTGAGCAGCAGTTGGTGTCAAACAAACAAATAGGACAGAGCTGGAGATTCACAGCAAAAAGTGATAAAGAACAAAATGAAGTACAAATGGTTTAATAAATTCATGCTAACATCTCAGCTTAGAGAGGGCCTATATGATATAGTGACCATGGGAAAAGAAATTTGAATTGAAGCCTACTAAAACATCGACTGACAATTTAGAACCAGGATACTAGAACATAGAACTGGAAAACCCATGATGTTGTGCCGAACATGATGCCAAATTAAACTAATCCCTTCTGCCTGCCCACTGTGTATATCTCTCCATTTCTTGCATATTAATTTGCCGATTTGAAAGATCCTTAAACCCCATATTGTATCTGCCTCCACCCCAACCCCAGCAGTGCATTCCAGATTCTTACCACACTCAGTCTTTTTAAAAAAAATTGCGCCTCATATCTCCTTTTGAACTTGCCCCTCTTATTTGAATGCATGTCCCTCAGTATTAGACATTTTGACTCTTGAGAAAAAGATTCTGACCGTAAACCCGATCTATGCGTCTCAAAATTTTAGACTTCTATCAGGTCTCTCCTCAACTTGCATCATTCCAGAGAAAACAACCCAAGTTTTTCTAGCCTCTCCTTATATTTCATACCCTTTAATCCAGGCAGCATCCCAGTAAACCTCTTTTTCACCCTCTTCAAAGCATCCACATTCTTCCTGTAATATGGTGATCAGAATTGAATGCAGTACTCCAGGTATGGCCTAACCAAAGTCTTATAAAGCTGCAAAATGACATCCTGACTCTTGTACTCAGTTCCCCGACCAGTGAGGGCAAATATGCCATACGTCGTCTTTACCACCCTATTTATGTGTGACCACTTTCGGAGAGGTATAGAATTGAACTCTAGGATCGCTCTGTACGTGAATGTTGTTCAGGGTCCTACCATTAACTGCGTGTATTTCCTTAACATTTGATCTGCCGAAGTGCAGCAGCTCACACTTACCCAGGCTAAGCCCAATTTGCTATTTCTCTGCCCATATCTGTAACTGACCTCTATCCCGCTGTATCCTTTGACAACTTTCTGCGCTATCCACTACTCCACCGATTTTTGTATCATCTGCAAACTTACTAACCCACCCATCTACATTTTCATCCATGCCACTTAGATATAGAACATTACAGCGCAGTACAGGCCCTTTGGCCCTCGATGTTGCGCCGACCTGTCATACCAATCTGAAGCCCATCTAACCTACACTATTCCATTTACGTCCATATGCTTGTCCAATGTGTTTAAAGTTGGCAAATCTACTACCGTTGTAGGCAAAGCATTCCATACCCCTGCTACTCTGAGTAAAGAAACTACCTCTAACATTTGTCCTACATCTATCACCCCTCAATTTAAAGCCATGCCCCCTCGTTCTCGCTGTCACCATACTTGGAAAAAGGCTCTCTCTGTCCACCCTATCTAACCCTCTGATTATCTTATATGTCTCTATTAAGTCACTTCTCAACCTTTTTCTCTCTAACGAAAACAGCCTCAAGTCCCTCAGCCTTTCCTCGTAAGACCTTCCCTCCATACCAGGCAACATCCAAGTAAATCTCCTTTGCATCCTTTCCAAAGCTTCCACATCCTCCTTATAATGTGGTGACCAGAACTATACACAATACTCCAAGTGCGGCCGCACCAGAGTTTTGTACAGCTGTAGCATAACCTCATGGTTCCGGAACTCGATCCCTCGATTAATAGAAGCTAAAATACTGTATGCCTTCTTAACAACCCTGTCAACCTGGGTGGCAACTTTCAAGGATATATCACAAAGAGCAAAGGTCCTAGTATGGATCCCTGTGGAACACTGCTGGTCACAGATCTCCAGCCTGAAAAATACCCTTCCATCATCACCCTCTCTGCCTTCTGTAGGCAAGCCAATTCTGAATTCAAATGGTCAAGTTTCCGTGGATCTTTTGGATGAGCCTAATCTTCTGGATGAGCCTACCACGAGAGACCTTGTCAAAAACTTATTAAAATCCACGCAGACAACATGCACTGCTGTGATCTCATTGATCACCCTCATCAGCTCCTTGAAAAAAAATCAATCAAGTTAATAAGAAATGGCCTGTTCTACACAAAGCCATGCTGACTGTCCCTAATTAGGCCATGCTTTTCCAAATGCATGTAAATCCTATCCCTAAGAATTCTCTCCAATAACTTCCCGACCACCAAAGTGAGACTCACCGGTCTATAGTTTCCTGGATTATCCCTTCTTGAATAGAGGAACAACATTAACTACTCGCCAATCCTCTGGGTCATCTCCAGTGGCTCATGAGGATACAAAGATCTTGGTCAAAGCCCTAGTAATCTCTTCACAATCTCAAATAACGTTGGGTAGATTGGGCCCTGGGGACTATCCTCCTAATGCTCTTCAAAAGACCCAACACCACTTCTTTCTTGATCTCAAAATGCCCTAGTATGTTCACATGCTCCACACTAATCTCACTATCCTCCATATTCTTCGCCTGTGTGAATACTGATGCAAAGAACTCATTTAGCATCTCGTCCATATCCTCTGTATCCAAGCACAAGTTCTGTCCTTTATCCTTGAGTGGTCCTACTTTCTCCCTAGTTATCCTCTTTTTAATGCATGTATAAAATGTCTTGAGATTCTCTTTAACCCTTCTTGCCAAGGTCACCTCATGGCCCGTTCTTGCTCTCCTATTTTGTATACCTTTTTACAATAACTTGCAGAAAAAGGACAGCTGATTTTTGAGACAGAACAGGAGTGAGATGTTTCTGCTGTTTGGTGGAATTCTCCCCTTTCTAATGTTTCCTCACCTCAATCTCTCCTTAGCTGCAGCTGTCTCCAATGTGGTCAAGGATCTCAGAGTGACTCTGAACTGGCTGCTCGAACTTATTACGCTGGGCAGTACTTATTATATGCTGGTGCTTGTCAGAACCATGAGGTTTGGCAGGCAGGGAGGAATTAGTCGTGGAAAAAGTTTGTTTTTATTAACTCAGAAGAAGAGCTGCCAGACAAAGTACTTGAGGCAGGTATGATAGCAACATCTAAAAAATTATCTGGATAAGTACATGGATGAGAAGGGTTTAGAAGGATGTGGACCAAATGCGCGCAGAACGGAACTAGCTGTGGGCGCCATGGTCAGCATGGCCCAATTTGGGCCAAAGGGCCTGTTTCCATGCTGTGTTACTCTATGACTTCTATGTGGAGGTTTAATTAATTCCATTAGTTTGACAAATGAGGCCAGCATTTATTGTCGATATTTAATTGCCCAGAGGGTAATGATGACTCAACTTCATTGGGCTGTGGGTTTGGAGTCACATGTAAGCTAGGCTAGGCAGGGATGGCAGATTTCCTTTTCAAAGTACACGAGTTAACCAGATGGGTTTTTGTTTTACATTGGTAGTGATTGCCATTGGGTGAGATTTTTTATTCTAGATTTTTATTGAATTCAGATTTCACTGGTGAAATTTGAACATCTGACATCTGAACATTAGCTTCATGTTCTGCATTACTGCAGTAACATAACTCCTGGGGAGGTGGTGGCATAGTAAAATTGTGGTTTCTGTCTAACATTTCCTGGGTAGTTTTTCAGATGAGTGGATTGGAATTGTCTAAAATCACCTACTCTGACTTGGAGTTGGAGGCACTTATGGAAGGTCCTGGAGGCATCAAATGTCCTAGCAGTTTCCATGTAGTTCAACGTGTTTAGACTTCTGTAGGGTCTTTGTTTACCTCTTCGGTCTGACGTTCAACAATTCAGAAACCGGAAGGTTTGGCTTTTTGTTTTGCAACTCTCTTTGACTGATGCTTTGAATTTCTTTGAAGGCGAATGTGTACGTATTGAAAGATAGTCAACACAGACAAGCTGTAAGAAGTTTATTTATACAGTGGTGCTAGGTCAAAGTTTACCAGGGTTCAGGTGAGAATGCCTCTTTTGTTTTCTTCTTCCAGTCGTCATTAAACTCTGGCTGTTACGAATTCAGCACTGACTCTAGTGATTCATTCCATGCCATACCTATTGTAGTGGAATCTTCGAGGAGAAAGTGAGGACTGCAGATGCTGGAGATCAGAGCTGAAAATGTGTTGCTGGAAAAGCACAGCAGGTCAGGCAGCACCCAAGGAACAGGAGAATCAACATTTTGGACATAAGCCCTTTATCACGAATAAGGCTGATGAAGGGCTTATGCCCGAAACAGCGATTCTCCTGCTCCTCAGATGCTGTCTGACCTGCTGTGCTTTCCCAGCACACTTTCGACTCAACTCCAGCATCTGCAGTCCTCACTTTCTCCTGATCAATAATATGTAGTCTGCCTGCCTTGCCATTACCCCCCTGCTCAGGAGGTGGCATATCAGACCTGCCACTGGGTAGTCCATGCAAAGACAGCAACAGGATTGTAGTTTTGGGAAATCTCTCTCCCCAGGATTACTTCCTCAAAGGGGACAATCTACGCATTGTTAGCTAGTGCTTGCTGCCAACTGGATAATCAGGCTCCAGTGTTGTTATCTTATGGCCAGCAGCCGCAACAGCAGCAGCACCAAAGCTGCATGTGAGAGTGTAATTTGGAGAGACAGTTTATAAATGGGTCCTGCCATTGACTCAGCAAATTCCCACCTTAAAAAAACTGCAAGGAAATTAAAATTCCTGGATTCAAGAAATAATATTTTTCCTAACCATTTCCTACTGGATGAACCAGACTGAATAATTTCCAAGGAGAAGTTATACATTCCTGTCTTCAGATTCCATTCAACAAACACTTCTTTCAGGTTAGCTGCTCAGTCAATGTTCTCAACTTACTGCTCACTAACGAGAAAGACAGGGAACCATTGATCCTACATCATTGAACCACTGGCACCTGGCCAGAACATGATCACCACAACAGGGCACTGGCTACAACTCA
>NC_057734.1:51108961-51116251 GCF_004010195.1 Chiloscyllium plagiosum
GGGCGTGGGTGGTGTCTCGGACGTATGTGGGGAGTTCCTGGACTTAGGGGGATAGGACAGTGTCGAGGTAGGTAGAGATGAGTTCAGTGGGGCAGGAGCATGCTGAGACAATGGGTCGGCCAGGGTGGTCAGGAACTCCCCCTCCCATTCCACCAAGGACATGCAGGTCCTTGGACTCCTCCATCGCCAGACCATAGCAACCTGCTGTGCTTTTCCAGCAACACATTTTCAGCTATTGTAGTGGAACCTAACTGCATTGACTGTAACATCAGCATTTAATGCAACATTTAGAGGTGGGGGACTAATGGAATGAAGGGAATTCTGAGCATCTGATGTATTGAAGGGTCTTAATTGCCCTTGATGTTTTCGGTACGTGAATGTCTTAGTAAAGATTTAAAATGAGAAATAATTATGGGATGTAAATTGAAATAGCAGAAAAATCTGAGCAAGTCTGGAAGCATCTGTGGAGAGTCAATGTTTCGGGCCCAGTGAGATCCTCCTTACTGTACTGTTGACTCTGCTTTTTGTCTGCAGATGCTGCCAGACCTGCTGAGAATCTCCAACCATTTGTTTTCGTTTCACATTTCCAAGTTCGGCAGTTTGTTTCTTGTTTCATGAATTATGTGAACTGGTTTGATAACAATAATTGTGTGACTTCACATTTTTATCTAATTGGTATTGCTGCTGCTGTTGGTGGAGGTTCTTGGCAGCATTTTTATTAGCAGTACTAATAAAATATCAATCTTTTATTTTTATCCAATCATTGGATATGACTGTTGTTGTCTAGGCCATCATTAATTGCCTAACCCTAATTATTGTGGGGAAGGCAATGATCAAATAATGCAGTCTTTGGATTGCAGGAGCACCCACAGTGCTGTTCAGAAGGGAGCTACAGGTATTGAACCAGTGACTGAAGGCAGAATGATATAGTACCAAGGTGGTGTGGCTTAGATAGTGGTGATCTCGTGGATCTGCAGCCCTTGTTTTTCTAGATGTTGGAGGTTGAGAGTTTGGAGGGTACTGTTGGCAGAGCCTTGGTGACCTATTGTGGTGCATAATGTGGATGGGTATACACTGCTGCCATTGCATTGGTGGAGGGGTGAATGTATTATAGACAGGAGAAAATGTTTTGCTTAGAAAAGTGACTCCAGCACCAGCTTATTTTTAATTTTTTTGTATATGCTCTTTGGAGAACAATTTGCCTTTCTAGTTTCTCTGAGTATGAAGTTATTGATTTTTTTCAGAAACCACTCATGGATTTTGGGCATTGATGGCAGGGCTAGTGTTTTTTATACATCTCTAATTGCCTTTGAAAAAAGTCACTGGTGTCATCCTCGTAAATTTCACCTTTGTCCTCCTCAAGGGCTTGACGTTTTCCTTTAAGTGTAATGCTTGGAATTATATCAGTTCAAATTCCTTGTTTTGGTATTGAATGCTCTTATTTGCAAGGACAAGTATCTTGTATGTTTTTTTAAAAACTGCATTGCCAACTTCTACCCCTTTCACAAACCTGTGAATATGCACTTCTGGGTACCTCCACTTTTGCAGCCCCCTTGAAATAGAGATGTTTAGATCATGTTGTTTCTTGATGCTTTTTCTTCAAAAGTGCATCACTTCACACCTATCCAGGTGAAATTGCATTTGCCAGATTTACATCCATTTCAACAATTTGTCTAACTTGAATATCAATAAATCTTTATCTATCTTGCCATTCATGTGTGTCCAGACTGAAAAGTTGCCTTGGGTTTCATAACTTATTTCTACCTTTCTATGTGCAGGGGTCCTCAATTTACAAACATCTGACTTGTGAATTTATTAGCACAGTTCTGTGTAGGGGTGAAATTTTAAAGATCTGTTGTATGAATGTTTCCTGTACTTATGAAAGGCTGTTCTATATTGTCTTGCATTGTCTTTCGATTTTAATGCAAATTGACCTGTGAATGGACTCCAGAATAGAACCCGTTGCAACCTTGGACACTGCCTGTACGATGTTTCTAGTTTCTGGATCATCTGCAGTCTTTTAAATTGAGTTCCTTATACACTTGTTACATTCCTTGAGTTGTCACACTCCAGTTAAAGATTTTATAAAAGTGCACAAAAGTCTCTAATTTACCTACCTTTTGGATGCAGGTTGATGTTAAATCTGACCAGATGTCTGTACTGAACAAGAATTACTACTTATTATAAATAATTAGATTCTAGCTACAGTTGAACAATTATGAACTATTGACTTTATAATTACTTGTTAAAACTCTAGCTCCCTTATAAACTCCCCTTACACGTACAGAGAGAAAGAAAGAAAACAGTGTTATAGGTGGAGTGAAAAACTGGGAAGGAAGTTCAATGGCCCTTGTCCATAGTTTGCTAAGATTATCTTTTAGGTTTTTTTAGGACGTGTTGCCCCTTGATCTTCCATCTCTATGTACTTTCACCTTCTTGTAGAATGCATAGGGCAACTGGTTCATACTTATAATAATGGATAAAAGTTCAACTTACTGCAAATGATAAGGGAACATAACCTGGTTTTCGTCAGGCTTAGGGTTTTCTTTTTACTCCAGAGAACAAAAGGTCCGATACCTTCTGACCAGGTGGTCTCCCCTGTCCCCCAAAAAATGCAGTTTAGCTACCTGGGAGTCAATCCCATAGTTTCTGACAGGCAGAAAGCCTTTCATTGACAGCTGGTCACCATTCCACCGCCTAATCAAATACCTCTTTCCATCCAAATCTCCCTTTGTGCTGACCCCTTAGCTCAGCTCCTCTGTAGTAAACTTCTCAGCCGATTAAGCAAATAGCTATGTAAACAGGACTTAAAGCATTGAGTGTCCTTGCTTTTAAAAAATACAATTGCCCTTTCTACAATCCTTTGACTTTCGAAACTGCCCTTTTCCCAATTCAGACCATAATCAAAAATACAGAAAAATAGGTATTTTCAAAAAATAATGATCCTAGTATTAACCCCACCAGATGCTTTTCTACTTAAAGGTCTGCTGTTCCTTGGGTGCTATTTTCTTGACTAATCTGTATCTCCAGTGTACTAGAGTTAAAACAACTCTAAAATCACTGCGGTTGGCTCCATTTCATTTAAATATTTCTACCTTCTGCGTTTTCCTTGCAACTTTAGACTGATAAATATTATGATCACTCATACTTAGGTTAGGTGTAATTCAATGGAAAAGATCTATGTCATTCCTAGAACTCAGTGCAACACAAATTACCTCTAGTTGGCTGAGAAATGTACTGATTTTAAGGAAATTTTCCTGCACGCATTTTACAAATTGTTCCCCTCCTTGCCCTTTTGCTGTTTCTCCCTAGGATGTATTAGGGTAATTAACATTTACTATTATTGTTTTTTTAAAGCTTTTTCTTTCAAATTTGCCTCTTCATTTATTTATTGGAGCTTTTTGAGGATATAACAAGCATGGTGGATGGAGGGGAACAGGTGGATGTTATATACTTGGATTTCCAGAAGGTGTTAGATAGAAGACTCCCCCATAAGATAAGAATGCGTGGAGTTGCAGGGAATGTTCTAGCATGGACAAAGGGCTGGTTAACCAATAGAAACCAGAGATTTGGGATAAATGAGTGTTTCTCTGGTTGGAGATCAGTGGTGAGTGGATGCCATGGGGTTAGTGTTGATTCATGTTATATATAAATGATTTAGAAGAGGAGCTAGAGTGAACATATCCAAGTTTGCTGATGACACTAAATTGAGTGGAAAGGCAGTCTGCAGAGAGATTTAGGTTAAGTGAGTGGGCAAGGGTCTGGCAGATGGCGTACAATGTTGGTAAATGTGAGGTGATCCACTTTGGAAGTAAGAATAGTAGGTCGGTATTATTTAAATGGTGAAAGATTGCAGCATGCTGTTGTGCAGACGGACTTAGGAGTGCATGTACATGAATCGCTAAAAGTTGATTTGCAGGTGTAGCAGGTAATCAGGAAGGCAAATAGAATAATGGCTTTCATTACTACAGGGATTGAATTTCCGAGCAGGGAGGTTCTGCTGCAATCGTACAAGGTGTTGGTGAGGCCGATCTGGAGTATTGTGTGCAGTTCTGGTCTCCTAACTTGAAGAAGGCTATACTGGCTTTGGAGGCTGTACAGAGGCGGTTCACCAGGTTAATTCCGAAGAGGAGGGGGTTACGTTATGAGGAGAGGTTGAGTTGCCTGGGACTGTGCTTGCTAGAATTTAGAAGAATGAGAGGGATCTTCTAGAAAAATATAAATATAATATAAAATTATGAAAGGGGTAGACAAGATAGAGGCAAGTTGTTTCTGCCAGTGGGTAAGACTAAGACTAGGGGACATAGCCTCAAAGTTGGGGAAGTGGATGTAGAACAGATGAAGAGGAACTGCTTTCCCCAGAGAGTAGTGAATCTATGGAATTCTCTGCTCAAGGAAGCAGTAGAGGCAGCTTCATTAAATATATTCAAGACACAGTTGGATGGGTTTTTGCCTGGTAGGGGAGAATGCAGGCAGGAGGAGCTGAGACAATGGATTTATCCGCCATGATTTTAATGAGTGGCAGAGCTGGCTTGATGGGCCAAATGGCCTACTCCTCCTATTACGATGAAATTCTATGAAATTTCCTTCACTATTTGGAAGTCAGTAGTAAACTTGTCTCAAATGGAACAGCTCCTTTCTGTTCAAGCATGAATAGACTTTCACCTGAGTAAGACACTGAAGGGTCATCAAAAGCACTAACCGAGCATGTGTTTGCACATCCAGGAGTGGTGCAGTTTCACAAATGCAGTGTATGGAACCTGGTAACTTAGGAAAAAAATAAGATTGCAAAATAAAGCCATAATTTTTACCTGTTTAGATTGAATGATAACAAACTGTTCTTGTAGGGTGTCTCGGGAATCAGCAAAATAGATAAGAAAAATCCCTTCAATTTCTTTTCCGTTAAAAGAATAATGAAAGGAAAATAGTGCAGTTATCTTTAGAAGTGGGAGGATGGAGTAACAAAACAGTTAGTAAAGTATGTGGAATCCTGGACTTGTTAAATGGAGGATAAATTCAAGCGGTTATGCTAAACGTATATAAAGCAATAGAGGCTGTTGTGGTTGAGTGGTAAGTATCCTTACCTCTGGATCAGAAGACCCGAGTTAAAGTCCCACCTGCCCTAGGGGTGCCTCGTTTGATCCCTGAAGAGATTAATTAAGGATGCCGGTATAAGGCAGTAGTTCAACTTTAGCCTAAGTATTGTATCCAATTGTGGCATGACAATTCAGAAAGGATGTGTATATTGTGCACAGAGTAAAGAAAAAATTGAACGGAATGTTTCCAGGAATTAGAGTCACTGTTGGTTTAAAGAAGCATTTCCTCAATGCTATGATTTGGTTAAGAGTGTTTAAGTAATGAAGAATTTAGAGAAACTGTTCCCATTTGTTCAGAGGGTTGAAGGATTTAGATTGACTTAACAAGCTGGAGAACAGGAAGAAAACCTTGTTAATGCAACAAAGAACTTCAACAGTGGCCTTCAAATATAAATGTAATCAATATGAAAAAATATATTAAGAGATATGGGAATGAAGCTTAACTGGTTTGTTCTTTGATGTAATCTGCACCAGTTCTGTCAGCTAAATAGCTCATTCTCTTGAATAATACTATTGTATTATTCTGTAGATCTTTGAGCATATCATTCCTCTGTGGAACAGTAATGTTGTGCTTGTTCAATACTGCTATCCCCCAGAAATATGTTCCAACCAAAAGAGTTTAATTTTCAGCTAAATTTCTTCTAAGGTGCTAGTTATAGAAAGGTAAGAACTCAGAACAATCATCATCAATAGGGAAAAACTATTGAAATTGAAGGTAGACAAGCTCCCATGCCCTGCTGGCCTACATCCCAGAGTCTTAAAGGAAATGGCAGCAGATATATTGGATTCATTGGTTATAATGCAAAATTCCCTAGATGCAGGAAAGGTTCCAGTGAATTGAAACGATACTAATATAACATCTCTATTCAAAAAGGGAGGGAGATGGAAAGTAACAAACTACTGACCAGTTAGTTTAATGTATTGTTCCTAAATTGTTAGAATCCACCATTATGGAAATTATTGACAGGATATTTGAAAAGGTAAAAACAATGACTGCAGATGCTGGAAACCAGATTCTGGATTAGTGGTGCTGGAAGAGCACAGCAGTTCAGGCAGCATCCAAGGAGCTTCGAAATCGACGTTTCGGGCAAAAGCCCTTCATCAGGAATAAAGGCAGTGAGCCTGGAGCATGGAGAGATAAGCTAGAGGAGTGAGGGGCTGAAGGTGATAGGTCAGGGAGGAGAGGGTGGAGTGGATAGGTGGAAAAGGAGATAGGCGGGACAAGTCCGGACAAGTCATGGGGACAGTGCTGAGCTGGAAGTTCAGAACTAGGATGAGGTGGGGGAAGGGGAAATGAGGAAGCTGTTGAAGACCACATTGATGCCCTGGGGTTGAAGTGTTCCGAGGCGTTCTTCCTCCAGGCGTCTGGTGGTGAGGGAGCGGCGGTGAAGGAGGCCCAGGACCTCCATGTCCTTGGCAGAGTGGGAGGGGGAGTTGAAATGTTCAGCCACGGGGCGGTGTGGTTGATTGGTGCCGGTGTCCCGGAGATGTTCCCTAAAGTGCTCTGCTAGGAGGTGCCCAGTCTCCCCAATGTAGAGGAGACCGCATCGGGAGCAACGGATACAATAAATGATATTAGTGGATGTGCAAGTAAAACTTTGATGGATGTGGAAGGTTCCTTTAACGCCTTGGATAGAGGTGAGGGAGGAGGTGTGGGCGCAGGTTTTACAGTTCCTGCGGTGGCAGGGGAAAGTGCCAGGATGGGAGGGTGGGTCGTAGGGGGGCGTGGACGTGACCAGGAGGGAACGGTCTTTGCGGAAGGAGGAAAGGGGTGGGAGGGAAATATATCCCTGGTGGTGGGGTCTATTTGGAGGTGGCGGAAATGTTGGTGGATGATTTGGTTTATGCGAAGGTTGGTAGGGTGGAAGGTGAGCACCAGGGGCGTTCTGTCCTTGTTACGGTTGGAGGGGTGGGATCTGAGGGCGGAGGTGCGGGATGTGGACGAGATGCGTTGGAGGGCATCTTTAACCACGTGGGAAGGAAAATTGCGGTCTCTAAAGAAGGAGGCCACCTGTTGTGTTCTATGGTGGAACTGGTCCTCCTGGGAGCAGATACGGCGGAGGCGGAGGAATTGGGAATACGGGATGGCATGTTTGCAAGAGGTAGGGTGGGAAGAGGTGTAAGCCAGGTAGCTGTGGGAGTCGGTGGGGTTGTAGAAAATGTCAGTGGCAAGGCGGTCGTCACTGATGGAGAT
>NC_057734.1:51116350-51175248 GCF_004010195.1 Chiloscyllium plagiosum
TATGTGTGCCCATGGCTACCCCTTTGGTCTGGAGGAATTGGGAGGATTCAAAGGAGAAATTGTTAAGGGTGAGGACCAGTTCGGCCAAACGAATGAGAGTGTCGGTGGAGGGGTACTGTTGGGAACGTCTGGAGAGGAAAAACCGGAGGGCTTGGAGGCCCTGGTCATGGCGGATGGCGGTGTAGAGGGATTGGATATCCATGGTGAAGATGAGGCGTTGGGGGCTGGGGAAACTGAAGTCTTGGAGAAGGTGGAGGGCGTGGGTGGTGTCTCGAATGTATGTGGGGAGTTCCTGGACTAGGGGGGATAGGACAGTGTCGAGGTAGGTAGAGATGAGTTCAGTGGGGCAGGAGCATGCTGAGACAATAGGTCGGCCAGGGTGGCCAGGCTTGTGGATCTTGGGAAGGAGGTAGAACTGGGCAGTGCGGAGTTCCCGGACTATGAGATTGGAAGCTGTGGGTGGGAGATCTCCTGAGGTGTTGAGGTTCTGTATGGTCTGGGAGATGATGGTTTGGTGATGGGGGGTAGGGTCATGGGTGAGGGGGCCCTTCCCCCACCTCACCCTAGTTCTAAACTTCCAGCTCAGCACTGTCCCCATGACTTGTCCGGACTTGTCCTACCTGCCTATCTCCTTTTCCACCTATCCACTCCACCCTCTCCTCCCTGACCTATCACCTTCATCACTGCCTTTATTCCTGATGAAGGGCTTTTGCCCGAAACGTCGATTTCGAAGCTCATTGGATGCTGTTGAACTGCTGTGCTCTTCCAGCACCACTAATCCAGGATATTTGAAAAGTCAAAGTGCAGTCCATCAGAGTCAGCATGGTTTTATGAAGAGTAGCGTCATAGAGTCATTAGAGATGTACAACACAGAAAAGGACCCTTCAGTCCAACTCATCCATGCCAACCAGCTATCCCAACCTAATCTAGTCCCATTTGCCAGCACTTGGCCCATATCCCTCTCAATCCTTCCTATTCATATACCCACCCACATGCCCTTAGTTTGCTGGAGTTCATTGAGGATGCAGCAAACAAAGTGGATAATTGGAATTCTGTCGATATCGTACCTTTGGGCTGCTGGAATGCATTTAATAAAGTGCCATTCAAAAGGTTAATGCATAATTTAAGATCATATATGGTTAGGGGTGATTTATTTGCTAACCAATAGAGTTGGTTAGAAAGCAGAGTTGGGATAAATGGGTCTCTTTTTGGTTGACAAGATGTAACTAGTGGGGTGCCAGAGGATTTGATCCTCAGCCCCAACAATTACAATCTCTATTAATAGACTTGGATGTAGGGATAGAAAGTATGTAACCAAATTTGTAGATGACACTAAACTAGGTGGGAAAGTAAGCTGCAGTGGAGAGAGAAGCAATATAAATGGATTATGGATAGGTTAGGTGCACGGACCAAAATTTGGCAGATGAAATTTAACATGGACAAGTGTGAGGTTATCCGTTTTGGTCAGAGGAATAGAAACTGAGCTTAAGATCTGGTGGCCATGTATATGACTCGCAGAAAACTAGCATGTAGGTAAAGCAAATAATAAGGAAGGCAAATGGATTTTTGGCACTTAAAGCTAAATGAATAGTATGTAAAAGTAGCAAAGTGTTGCTTCACCTTAAAAGGCATTAGTGAGACTGTGGCTGGAGTATTTTGTATAGTTTTTGTCCTCTTAGTTTCGGAAGGATGTAGTTGCATTTTGAGGAGGGTTACTAGTTTCAGAGAAGGTTTGTCTTATGAAGAAAGTTTAGGCCTATATTCTCAGGAGTTTAGAAGGATATGAGGAGATTAATAGAGGTAGATAAGATGCTAAAGAGGATTAATAAAATAGACAAAGGATGTTTCCTCATGTCATGCAATCTGGGATGAGTTTTAAGATAAGTGTAGTAGATTTAAAACAGAGATGCAGGAAAATTAGAGGAATTCGCAACCCCAGAGTGTGATGGATGCTTAGACATTGAGTAAATTTGAGGAGAGCGATTGAATTTTAACAAGTAATGTGTTGAAGCATTATGGAAAGCAGGCAGAGAAGTGGAATTGAGGCAGAGATGAGATTCGCCATGGTCGTGCTAAATGGTGGAGCAGGCTGGAGGGGCTGAATTGCCTACTCTTGCTCCTCTTTCTTACGTTTTTGTTATGAGGAATAAGGAAATGGCAAAGAAGTTAATGTAAATTTTACATCAGTCTTTATGGTGGAAGATACTTCACACAGCCGTTAATGCTAAGAATACAGAGGCAGAATGAAGTACCAGTACGAGAGTCATTGTGTACACCTGATGAGGTCCTGGGGATTTATCAACATTTATGCATTTTAAGACAACCACCATTTTGTTATACGGACATTTTTCAAGCTGTTGCCATTTATTTGCCTACATTCTTGATCTTCAATGACCTTCTCCTTAACCCTATTTGCCAAAGCTATCTTGTGTCTACTTTTTGCCCTCCTGAGTTCTCTCTTAAGTATATTCCTCCTCCCTTCATACTCTTCTAAGGATTCACTTGATCTCTGCTGTCTATACCTGACATATGTTTCCTTCCTTTCCTTCACCAAAGCTTCAATTTCTTCAGTCATCCTGCATTCCTTACTCCTACCAGCCTTGCCTTTCAATCTAACAGGAAAGTACTGTCTCTGAACTTTCGTTAACTCACTTTTGAAGGCTTCTCATTTTCCAGCCATCCCTTTCCGTGCAAATATCTGCCCCCCAACCTTTGAAAGTTCTTGCCTAATACCATCAAAATTGGTCTTCCTCTAATTTAGAGCTTTAACTTTTAGGTCGGTCTATCCTTTTAAAACTAATAGAATTATGGTCTCTGGCCCCAAAATACTCCCCCACTGTCACCTCAGTCACTTGCCCTGCCTTATTTCCCAAGAGTAAGTCAAGATTTGCAACTTTTTTAGTAGGTACATTCACATACTGAATCAGAAAATTTTCTTGTACGCTGCTAACAAATTCCTCTTCTCCTCAGCCCTTAACGCTATGGCAGTCCCAGCCTATGTTTGGAAAGTTGAAATCCTCTACCATAACCACCCTATTATTCTTACAGATAATCGAGATCTTACAAATTTGTTTCTCAATTTCCCACTGACTATTGGAGGGTCTATCGTACAATCCCAATAAGGTGATCATCCCTTTCCTTTTCTCTCAGTTCCACCCAGATATCTTCCCTGAACATATTTTCCATGAATATCCTCCCAAAGTATAGCCGTTATATTATTCCTTATCAAAAATGCCACTTCCCCCTCCTGTCTTGTCCCTCTTTCTGTTCTTTCAATAGCATTTGTATCCTGGAACATTAAACTGCCAGTCCTGTCCATCCCTGAGCCATGTTTCTATAATTGCTATGATATCCCAGTCCCATGTTCCTAACCATGCCCTGAGTTCATCTTCCTTTCCTGTTAGGCCTCTTGAATTGAAATAAACACCGTTTAATTTATCAGTCCTACCTCGTTCTCTGCATTGTTCCTGCCTGCCTGTTTGACTTGCTCCTTTTCTCAACTGTACCAGCCTCAGACTGATAACTTTTCTCACTATTTCCCTGGGTCCCACTCACCCCATCTTTCTAGTTTAAATCCTCCTGAACAGCTCTAGCAAATCTCCCTCCCAGTATATTGGCCCCCTTTCAATTCAGGTGCAATCCATCTTTATACAAGTCAGTTGTACCCCAGAAGAGATTCCAATGATCCAAAAATGTGACGTCTTCTCCCCTGCACCAGCTCCTCAGCCACGCATTCATCTGCTCTCCTAGACCTACCCTCACTAGCTTGTAGCACTGAGAGTAATGCAAATATTGATACCCTTTTCAAAGTTTGTGCGAAGATTTGTAGCTCGGGTGCTCGTTGTTGTGGTTCTGTTCGCCGAGCTGGAAGTTTTTGTTGCAAACGTTTCGTCCCCTGGCTAGGCGACATCATCAGTGCTTGGGAGCCTCCTGCGAAGCACTTCTTTGATGTTTCCTCCGGTGTTTAGTTGATTGGTCCTCAACTGAAATGTTGTGTTCAATTCTGTGCATTTTGGAATGATGGCAAAGCCTTAGAGAGATTGCAGCGTAGATGTGCTAGAATAATACAAATAATGAGATCTTCAATTATTTGGAGAAACTGAAGAGTCTGTGGTCATTCTCCTTCGAGCAGAGAAAATTATTCTCGAGTTCTGAAGATAAGTCATATTGTACTCAACATTAACACTGTTTCTCTCACCATAGATGTTGCCACACCTGCTGAATTTCTCCAGCATTTCTGTTTTTCTTTAAGATTATGATGGGGAACTTAGTAGATTTCCAGGATCATGAATAGTATTAATAGAGTAAATGAGCTGAAACTCTTCCCAGTGACAGAACACAAGGGTTCAAAGATGATTGGTAAAAGTGACATGGGACACTGGAAGTATTCTTGCTTCTCCTAGACCACAAGTAGTGCTGGAAAAACAGCCCTCAACTTCTATTAGCTATTCTACACAGAGGAGGGACCTCCTCCCTACCTTTTATCTTAGCCTGCTGGACAAACTTTCCCCATTCCTGAAGAAGGGCTTATGCCCGAAACGTCGATTCTCCTGTTCCCTGGATACTGCCTGACCTGCTGCGCTTTTCCAGCAACACATTTCCAGCTCTGATCTCCAGCATCTGCAGACCTCACTTTCTTATCATAGGGCAAGCCAGACAGAGAACAGCCAGGGAATTCCTAGAGGCATGGCATTCATCCACAAACTCCATCAAGAAACATATTGACCTGGACCCAATATACCAACCACTACAGCGGACAGCTGAAACTGACAACCGGAAGCGGCAGGGACAGACCACTATAAACACCGGAGGAAACATCAAAGCACTTTGCAGGAGGCTCCCAAGCACTGATGATGTCGCCTAGCCAGGGGACGAAACGTTTGCAACAAAAACTTCCAGCTCGGCGAACAGAACTACAACATTGATACCCCTTTTAAATTCCTGCCTAACTTTTTATATTCTCCCTTCAGAATCTCATCCTTTTCTCTTTCTATGTCATTAGTTCCAAAGATCTTCTGCTGGACTGTCTTCCCTTTGAGAATAGTCTGCACTTTATCAGAGATATCCTTGATCCTGGCACCAGGGAGGCAACACACCATTTTGATTTCTCACTGTTGGCTGCAAAACGTTGGTCTGTGCCTCTGACTAGTGAGTCCCCTATCACAATTGATCTCTTGGAACCTGACATACCCTAGTTACATTAGAGCCAGTCTTGGTACCAGAAACTTAGCTCTTCGTGCTACAATCCGCTGAGAGTCCATCATCCCCTACGTTTTCCAAAACAGCATAATTATTTGAGATGGCGATAGCCACGGGAGACTTCTGCACTACCTGCCTCCCTTTCCTACCTCTTTCTGGAGGTCGCCTATTTACCTGACTATATCTGTGGGTTTTTCCCCTTTGCTTAACTGCCATCCATCACACCCCGTAGCTCCTGTAAATTCCTCATTTCCACCAACTGCCGCTCGAGCTTTTCCATGCGATCTGATAAGATTCGCAACCAAAGACACTTTCTGCAGACATAATCATCAGTAACGTGGAAACTGCCCCTAATCTCTCACATCCAATAGAAAGAACATACCACTCTACCCAAGGCATAGTTTTACTGCTCTAAAAAAGCACTGTTCCAGGCTAACATATTACCTATGTTTTATATTTTTATAATTTAACCAAGAGATAGATCTCGATGAAAGATATAATCAGAAAGTACCCAGTCCACACACAATTTTCGATTTATAGCAAGGTTACACTTAAAAACTATGCACTTAGGTTCTTCTGGGCTGTGGGATCCCCACATAGATTCCTCCAGATCAGCTGTGAATTTTGCTGTTTGTTAATTTTTCTTAGATGCACTCTGACATCCAGAGATACTTGAACTCAAACAGCAAACGTAGTGGCTGTGCAGATTCACTGCTGTTAGTTTCTTTCTCTGACAATATAGTCTCTACCATTAGTTTCTGTTCTTCCTTTTTAAAGTGCCGTTGTGTTGATCTTTTCTCCCCCAAAGTTTGGAAACAATGCATCAGATTATAAAACAGTAATTATTGCTCTAGGAATTTAAGGAAATCACCTCCAACGCCTAAGATACTTAAAAAAAGGAGCAGCTCTTACAGCCACAATTTTTTCTCGTCTTCCATTTTGGATTGTCAAGAATCATGGAAGTAGTATTGGACAAACTAATGGGGTTAAAAGCAGATATGTGCCCTGGCCCTGATAGTTTGCATGCTAGGATCCTAAAAGGAGCTATAGAAACAGTGGCTGCATTGCTAATAATTTTCTAAAGGTTCTTGGCATCTGGAACGTACTGGAAGATTGGAAAACAGTCAATGTGATATTCCTATTCAAGAAGAGAGGGAGGCAAAAAGCAGTGAACTGTAGGCTGACTAGCCTAACATCTATTGTTGGAATCAATTATTAACTAAGTAATAGCACCACATTTGGAAAATCATTATCTAATCAAGCAGACATGTTTGCTTGTAGAAGAATTCGGAATTTTCCTCTAGCTGCTACTTTTTTCTTATTGTTCTTGTTTGCTTCTCTTATCTGTTTTTCACACACCCCTATTCCTGTTGTTTCTCAGTTGCATTTTCTGCGCACTGTGTGATGAGCACATTTTTTTTCTTTCTAATGTTCATTCATTTCTACCTCCTTTGTCTTCTAGCAAATTCTGGATTTGTTTGCCCTACCATTTCCAAGACTACATCTTTTCTGTACACAAACCATCTGCTCTTTGTTCTATTGTTCAGTTACTGTTTTCTCTGACCACCCCTCTAATTCCAATCAGTCCTGCTCAGCTCTGTTCTTGCCCCATTAAAGTAAAATCTCCTCCAGTTCATTTTTCTTGCGTCATGTTGTTGCATGTTCAACACCATTGTGAGCTTTATCATGCAATGATAACTAACTCCTAAATATTAATCTGTATAATGTGGAACAATATGGGTTTATGCTGTTTGTTAGGAAGGTTAACAGATCTGAATATTATTTCAATGTAGGAAAACAGCAGAAATCTGCAGAATGAGGATTTGGGAATCCTCATGCATAAATTGCAAAAGGCTAGCACCCACATTCATACAAAATAATAGGGAAGGCTAATGGAATGATTTTTTTTTAAAGGACATGGAGTATAAAAATAGGCAAGTGTTGCTCAGAGTGTACAAGGTACTAGTTAGGCTACACCTAGAATATTGTGAACAGTTTTGGACCCCTTATCTCAGGAAATTATACTGGTTTTGGAGGCAGTCCAGAGAAAGTTCATTCGGTTGATCCTGGGTATAGATGGATCCTCTTATGAGGAGAGGTTGAGTAGGTTGGGCCTGGACTCATTGGAATTCTGATGAATGAGCAGTAAAGTTTTGAAACGTACAAGATTCTTAGGGGGCTTGAAAGGGTGGATGCAGCAAAGTTGTAGAGAGAATCTAGGACCAGAAGCCCTAACCTGAGGAGTCACCCAGTTAGGACAGAGGTGAAGAGGAATTTATTCTGAAGTTTTCAAATCTGTGGAATTCTTTACAACAGAGTGTGGTAGAGGCTAGATCATTGAGGTTTACAAGGCTGAGGTGAGCAAATCTTTTTCAGTAAGGGCACAGGGTTTATGGTGAAAAGACAATAAGGTGGCATTGAGAATTATGTTATTGTATGGCAGAGCAGATATGATGGGCTGAATGGCTTACTTCTGTTTCTGCACCTTTTGATGACAACTTTTGTCCTTTCTTCACAGTCACTCCAGGTACCCTTGCTGTTGTGTATTGGTCAACCATGTCAGGTTGCTGTCACTCTTCACAAAATGGAGCACCCGAAGTTTGAAAAAAGCCAGGCAGCAACTAACCTGAAAGTAGATGATTATTTTTAAGAACATAGAACATAGAACATTACGGTGTGACAGGTTGGCGCAACATTGAGGGCCGAAGGGCAGTACAGGCCCTTTGGCCCTCGATGTTGCGCCGACCTGTCATACTAATGTGAAGCCCATCTAACCTACACTATTCTATGTACACCTATGTGGTTGTCCAATGACGACTTAAATGTCCTTAAAGTTGGCGAATCTACTGCCGTTGCAGGCAAAGCATTCCATACCCTTACTACTCTCTGAGTAAAGAAACTACCTCTGACATCTGTCCTATATCTATCACCCCTCAATTTAAAGCTATGCCCCCTCGTTCTCGCTGTCACCATACTTGGAAAAAGGCTCTCTCTGTCCACCCTATCTCACCCTCTGATTATCTTATATGTCTCTATTAAGTCACTTCTCAACCTTCTTCTCTCTAACGAAAACAGCCTCAAGTCCCTCAGCCTTTCCTCGTAAGACCTTCCCTCCATACCAGACAACATCCTAGTAAATCTCCTTTGCACCCTTTCCAAAGCTTCCCCATCCTTCTTATAATGACCAGTACTGTACACAATACGCCAAGTGCGGCCATACCAGAGCTTTGTACAGCTGAAGCATAACCTCATGGTTCTGGAACTTGATCCCTCTATTAATAGAAGCTAAAATACTGTATGCCTTCTTAACAACCCTGTGAACTGGGCGGCAACTTTCAAGGATCTGTGTAAATGGACACAGAGATCTTTCTGCTCATCTACTCTACCAAGAATCTTACCATTAGATTAGATTTTTTTTAGATTACATTACAGTGTGGAAACAGGCCCTTCGGCCCAACAAGTCCACACCAACCCGCCGAAGCGCAACCCACCCATACCCCTACATTTACCCCTTACCTAACACTACGGGCAATTTAGCATGGCCAATTCACCTGACCTGCACATCTTTGGACTGTGGGAGGAAACCGGAGCACCTGGAGGAAACCCACGCAGACACAGGGAGAACGTGCAAACTCCACACAGTCAGTCGCCTGAGGCGGGAATTGAACCCGGGTCTCAGGTGCTGTGAGGCAACAGTGCTAACCACTGTGCCGCCCACTTTGAGAGGTGACGGTAAAATGTCCTCTTTTTGCCAAAGGTACCTTCAGATGTGCGAGATTAAGAGCTGGAGCACTCAGAAAATAGAACTGCTCATGTCAAGATGACATTACATGTTGACTTATGTCATACTTTGCCTTCTGTGCAAAGTATGACATTACCTAGCCAACAACCTGCCCACATTACTGACAAACATGTCATGTATCAGAAGTGTTTGAGAGTGACACAGTGATTGTTTTGGTACTGGAGTGATATCTGTAGTGTGGAGAATATGGGTGCCAGACAACCAACTCTGTGGTCTTATATCTCAAGCTTTATAAAGAATGAACAAAGAGGAGAATTTAAATCTGTTTAAGGCAGTAATAAGTATTTAAAAGTATATTTGAAATGCTAGTAATATAATTGGCGCAATTTATAATCAGTTAAAATCAGCATGGAATTTAAGAGGTTCGCACAGTGGTAATGAGAAGTGCATTGCACAATTTGCTGTTGATTATTAGATGTACTGCTGGTGGCAACTGCATTCTCAACAACCTTGAGCCAGAAGACCAACTGGATGATCCATCTTAGCCTCCTCCAGAGGTCCCAGGTATTGCAGATGCCAAACTTCAGCTGATCTGATTCACTCCATGTGATATCCAAAAAACAACTGTAGGTGCTGGAAACTACAAGAACTATGGGCCCTGAAACATTGCAGTAATAATATTGAACACTTCTGCTTTGGAACTTGCCACACCCTCTAAGGTGTACTGTACTAGTCCAGTGATAACATTGGCATCCACTTGATAATGTACAAAATTGCCCAGGTATATATTTAAACATGGAGGAGGAGGAAAAATAGAAGACAGCACAGGAACAGGCACTTTGGCCTATGATGTTGTGGTGAACATGATGCCAAGTTTAACTAATCCCTTCAGCCTGCCCTTGGTCCACATCCCTCCATTCCTTGCATACTCGTACTTATCTAAAAGCTCCTTAAACACCCCTATTTCATCTGCCTCCACCACCTTCCCTTTCAGCACGTTCCAGACACCTACCATTCTGTGTGCAAAAAAGGTGACCCTCACATTTCCTTACTTTCCCCCCTCACCTAAATGCATGTCCCTTAGTACTAGATATTTCAACACTGGGAAAAAGATTCTGACTGAAAACCCTATCTATGCATCTTATAATATTATAGATTTCTATCAGTCTCCTCTCAACCTCTGTTGCTCCAGAATAAACAACTCTGGTTTTTCGAGCGTCTCCTTATAGCTCGTTGCCTTTAACTCAGGCATTTCCTGGTAAGTGTTTTCTACATCCTCACTAAAGTCCTCTACATCTTTCCTGTAATATGGTGACCAGGTGACATCATTGAAACATATGGAATTCTTAAGGGGTTTGCCAGGGCAAATACTGAGAGGGTATTATCCCTCATGGGAGTCTAGTCTTAAATTGGTACCCCTTTAGTTCAAGTGTGTGATGAGGAGGAATTTCTTCTCCGTGCCACAGAGACCTATTGTCATAGAGTCATAGAGATATAGAGATGTACAGCACTGAAACAGACCCTTTGGTCCAACTTGTCCATGTCGACCAGGTATCCCAACCCATCTAGTCTCACCTGCCAGCACATGGTCCATCTCCCTCCAAACCCTTCGTATTCATATACCCATCCAGATGCCTTTTAAATGTTGCAATTATACTAGCCTCCACCATTTCCTCTGGCAGCTCATTCCATACACGTACCACCCTCTGAGTGAAAACGTTGCCCCTTACGTTTCTTATATATCTTTCCTCCCTCGCCCTAAACCTTTCCCCTCTAGTTCTGGACTCCCCCACCCCAGGGAAAAGACTTTGTCTAGTTATCCTATCCAAGCCCCTCATGATTTTATAAACCTCTATGAGGTCCCCCCTCAGCCTCCGACACTCCAGGGAAAAAAGCCCTAGTCTATTCAATCACTCTCTATAGCTCAAATCCTCCAACCCTAGCAACACCCTTGTAAATCTTTTGTGAACCCTTTCAAATTTCACAACATCTTTCTGATAGGAGGGAAACCAGAATTGCATGCAATATTCCAACAGTGGCCTAACCAATGTCATGTACAGCCGCAACTTGACCTCCCAGCTCCTGTACTCAATACTCTGACCAATAAAGGAAAGCATACCAAACGCCGCCTTCACTATCCTATCTACCTGCGACTCCAGTTTCAAAGAGCTATGAACCTGCACTCCAAGGTTTCTTTGTTCAGCAACACTCCCTAGGACCTTACCATTAAGTGTATAAGTCCTGCTAAGATTTGCTTTCCAAAAATGCAGCACCTCACCAAATTAAACTCCATCTGTTACTTCTCAGCCCATTGGTCCATCAGATCAAGATTGCGTTGTAATCTGAGGTAACCTTCTTTGCTGTCCACGACACCTCCAATTTTGGTGTCATCAGCAAACTTACTATCTATACCTCTTATGCTCACATCCAAATCATTTATATAAATGATGAAAAGTAGTGGACCCAGCACCAATCCTTGTGGCACTCCACTGGTCATAGGCCTCCAGTGTGAAAAACAGCTCTCCACCACCACCCTCTGTCTTCTACCTTTGAGCCAGTTCTGTATCCAAATGGCGAGTTCTCCCTGTATTCCATGAGATCTAACCTTGCTAACTAGTCTCCCATGGGGAACCTTGTTGAACACCTTACAGAAGTCCATATAGATCGCATCTACCGCTCTGCCCTCATAAATCCTCTTTGTTACTATTTCAAAAAACTCAATCAAGTTTGTGAGGCATGATTTCCCACAAGTAAAGCCATGTTGACTATCCCTAATCAGTCCTTGCCTTTCCAAATGCATGTACATCCTGTCCCTCAGGATTCCCTCCAACACCTTGCCCACCACCGATGTCAGGCTAACTGGTCTATATGGCTTGCCCTTACCTCCTTTCTTAAACAGTGGCGCCACGTTAGCCAACCTCTAGTCTTCCGGCACCTCACCTGTGACTATCGATGATGCAAATATCTCAGCAAGAGGCCCAGCAATCATTTCCCTAGCTTCTCACAGAGTTCTAGGGTACACCTGATCAGGTCTTGGGGATTTATCCACTTTTATGCGTTTCAAGCACTTCCTCCTTTGTAATATGGACATTTTTTAAGCTGTCACCATCTATTTCCCTACATTCTACATCTTCCATGTCCTTTTTCACAGTAAATACTGATGCAAAATACTCATTTAGTATCTGCCCCATCTCCTGCGCCTCCACACAAAGGCCACTTTGCTGATCTTTGAGGGGCTGTATTCTCTCCTAGTTACCCTTTTTTCCTTAATGTATTTGTAAAAACCCATTGGATTCTCCTTAACTCTTTTTGCCAAAGCTATCTCATGTCCCCTTTTTGCCCTCCTGACTTCCCTCTTAAGTATACTCCTACTGCCTTTATGCTCTTCTAAGGATTCACTCGATCTATCCCATCCTTTACCTGCAAACATCTGCGCCCAATCAGCTTTTGAAAGTTCTTGCTTAATACCATCAAAATTAGCCTTCCTCCAATTTAGAAGTTCAACTTTTAGATCTGGTCTATCCTTTTCCATCACTATTTTAAAACTAATAGAATTATGGTCACTGGCCCCAAAGTGCTTCCCCAATGACACCTCAGTCACCTGCCCTGCCTTATTTCACAAGAGCAGGTCAAGCTTTGCACCTTCTTTCGTAGGAACATCCACATACTGAATCAGAAAAATTTCTTGTACACACTTAAATTCCTCTTCACCTAAACCCTTAACACTATGGCAGTCCCCGTCCAAGTTTGGAAAGTTAAAATCCCCTACCATAACCATCCTATTATTCTTGCAGATAACTGAGATCTCCTTACAAATTTGTTTTTCAATTTCCCTCTGACTCTTGGGAAGTCTATCGTACAGTCCCAGTAAGGTGATCATCCTTTTCTTATTTCTCAGTTCCACCCAAATAACTTCGCTGGATGTATTTCCTGGAATATCCTTCCTAGGTACAGCTGTAATGCTATCCCTTATCAAAAACACCACTCCCCCTCTTCTCTTGCCTCCCTTTCTGTCCTTCCTGTAGTATTTGTATCCTGGAACATTTAAGCTGCCAGTCCTGTCCATCCTTGAGCCACATTTCTGTAATTGTGATGATATCCCAGTCCCATTTTCCTAACCATACCCTGAGTTCATCTGCCTTCCCTGTTAGGCCTCTTGCATTGAAATAAATGCAGTTTAATTCATCAGTCCTACCTTGTTGTCTCCTTTGTCCCTGCTTGCCCCGACTGTTTGACTCGCCTTTGTTCTCCACTGTACCAGTACAAATCTTTCCTCATGATCTCCCTGGGTCTCCCCTCCCCCCCCACTCCCCCAACCTTACTAGTTTAAATCCTCCCGAGCAGCTCTGGCAAATCTCACTGCCAGTATATTAGTCCCCTTCCAATTTAAGTGCAGTCCGTCCTTCTTGTACAGGTCACATCTATCCCAAAACAGCTTCCAATGATCCAATTATGTGAATCCTTCTCCCATACACAGCTCCTCAGCCATGCATTCTTCTGTTCTCACCTCCTATTCTTGCCCTCCTTAGCTCATAGCAGACATTACTACTCTTAAGCACCTCCTTTTTTAAATTCCTGCCTAACTCTCTCTAATCTCCCTTCAGAATCTCATCCTTTTCCCTTCCTATGTTGTTAGTTCCAATGCGTACAATGACCTCCTACTGGCCCCTCTCCCCCTTGAGAACATTCTGCACCCTCTCTGAGACATCCTTGATCCTGGCACCAGGGATGCAACATATCATTCTGATTTTTCGCTGCTGGCCACAGAAACGTCCGTCTGTACCTCGGACAAGAGAGTTCCCTAACACAATCGATCTCTTGGAACCTGACGTACCCCTCATTGCATTAGAGCCAGTCTCAATACCAGAAACTTGGCTGTTTGTGCTACATTCTCCTGAGAATCCATCGCCCCCTATATTTTCCAAAACAGCACACTTGTTTGAAATGGGGATAGCCACAGAAGACTTAAGCACTACCTTCCTACCTCTCTTACCTTTCTTGGAGTTAACCCATCTATGTGACTGTATCAGAGACTTTTCCCCCCTTCTTATAACTGCCATCCATCACATCCTCTTGCTCTTGTAAATTCCTCAGTGCCTCTAACTGCCTCTCCAACCAATCCATTCGATCTGATAGGATTTGCAACCAACAGCATTTATTGCAGATATAATCCTCAGTAACCCATAAACATTCCCTAAACTCCTACATCCAACAAGAGGAGCAACTCACTCTACTAAGAGCCATTTTTGCTTGTTTCAATCTACAGACCCAGAAAATAGCATGTCTTATTCCTCTACAAAACACTGCTTCAGGTTAAATTAATACTTACGGCTTATATTTTAAGTTTAAACCAGAGACATAGCTCAATAAAACATATAATCAAGAAAGAACCCACTCTGTTCACTACTACAGATTTATTTTAAGGCTGTACTTAAAATCCACTTATCAGCTTCAGTGCTGTGACTGCTCCCATACAGGTTCCTCCAGGATCAGTTGTGAAGTTCACTGTTTCTTAATTTTCCCAGACGCACTCCAATGTCCAGCGCCACATGAATTCAACAGCAAAGGCAGTAACTGCTAACTCCGTCAGTTAGCAATGTGGGTTTCTCTCTCTCTCTCCCTCTCTCTCCCTCTCCCCCTCACTCTCTTCCCTTGCACTGACCTCACCATGTGCTTCCTTTGTCTGTACTTCCCCCTTTTTAAAAAGTGCTGTTGTTTTGATTTTTTTTCTCTCTAAAGTTCCAAAACAATGCAATAGCATATAAAATAGTAATTGCTGCTCCTGGAATTCGAGGAAATCACCTCCAACACCTAAAATACCTCAAAAAAGGAACAGCTGTTATAGCCAGAACTAGCTCCTGTCCTCCATCTTGGATTACCCAGAATCTGTAGTGGCAGAGTACTAGTGTATATTTAATGCTGAGATGCATGGATTCCTGATCAGTAAGGGAATTAAGGGCTACAGGAATAATGCAGGAAATTAGACATGAGTGATGCCAGATCAACCATGATGCTATTAAACGCCAGAACAAACTCGGGCTAAACAGCCTATGAACAACATCCAGGCTTGAGCTGAAAAGTGGCAAGTAACATTTGTGCCACATGAATGCTAGGCAATGACCATCTCCCATTAGAGAGAATCTCGCTACTGCGCCTTCATTCAATGGTTTTACTGTTACTGAATTCCCCATTATCAACATCCTGGGGAGATTGTTATTGACCAGAAGCTGAACTAGTCTCGCCATATAAATACAGTGACTGGTCACAGGCTCGGAGTTCTGTACTGAGTAGCTCAACTCCTGACTCCTCAAAGTCTGTCCACTATCTTTTGAGGCGCAAGTCAGAAATGTGATGGAATACTCCCCACTTGCCTGGATGTATCACTGTTCCTTCACCGTAGTTGGATCAAAATCCTGGAATTCACTCTCTAAGGGCATTTTGGGATGTGGACTCCAGCAGTTCAAGTAAGCAGCTCATGACCATCTTAAGGGCAACTAGAGATAAGCACTAAATGTTGGTCAGCCAGTGATGCCCGTGTCCAGTGAATGAATATATAAAAAGAGCATAATGCATTCATCGAGTAACTGGACATAATCATTGCTTGAAAGAAATCGGTGAATTGATGCTCAGTATAAGTAACTAAACAAATTATGGAATAGTTTTCACCAATGCCCTCCTTTTTATTCAACAAAAACAGCACTTGCTGGGGAAACTCAACAGATCTGTCAGTATCTGTGAAGAGAAAACAGTTAATGCTTTGTTCCAGTGACCCTTCTTCAGAACTCACCTTTTTATTATTCATTTAAGGGGTGTGGTGTCATTGGCTTCGCCCATTAATAGGACAAACTAATTAACAATTAATGTGAGATTTGTAATGATTGTTCTGTGATCAGGTAAAGCTACAGTACAATGCAGAATTATGCTTATTAATAAAGACTGTGTTTAAGAACAAAAGTTTGCTTATTTTACGTTCATTCTCATTTAGTAAATTGATTTTTTTTCTGCTCTGAGTGTCAGTCTCTTTGTGTCTAAAATCAAGGCTTTTCATGAACCTATAGGACATTGGAAAATGTTAATCAACTTTAATGTTTCCATTCATTAAAATAAGCAATAAAGTGTTTAAGATTGCTGGTTGTCTAAATGGTGATTATTAAATCCTTACAGCTACTAATAAATAGCAAGGAACCAGGAAAGCTAACAGGTGGCGTTACAACACAAAAATAGGCAAATCAAATAAGCATCCCTGTATTCCTGTATCCCAATCCCTGTATTCACAACACAGTAAAGCTAAAACCTATAAAAGCCCTCAATGTTGACGCCAGTGGTTCTTAACCAGACATTTTGAATAACTGATATTAAGACACCAAGTTTATTGAAGAGGTAACAATTTATTATCAATACAGTAGCTTTAGCAGAGCAAATTTATGTAACAAGGTAATCTATTTAATGTCATGATTTTAAACTCAATCTTTGCTACTAGCCTCCATTCTCAAAGACAGACATAAATAAAGACAGTGAAGGGACAAACCAAAAGAAAAAATAAATGAGATGTAACTATCCAGTCACTTTAGCAGTCTCCATGCTCTCTAATATCACAGGTGCATGAGATTGTATCTTGGTTTCTGAAGCTGACAGCTTTCAGTAGGCTCTGTTACGACACTGGCTAAACCCCCTCTGTTAATTTAAACCAGCAACACAGAAAAGATTTATCCCGTACAGTAATATGTGAAAATTCGAGAGACCAAGAACTAATTAAAGTAACAAGTAACAACTTTATCTTTTATCTTTTCAAGTATAACAGAGTACTGTGCAGAGAAGGAGCACCTTGGGGGATATGGAGAGACTCCATGGGAGCTGGAATTAGGAGTTAGGGGAAGAAATTTCTTCGGAAACATGGGAGGATATATGGGGGAATGTAAAGAAAATTTCAATATGCAGTAAAGCGCAAGCAATGCAATTGAAGATTCCCCCACAGGGCCGATATGGAACCGGAGAGGTTAGCAAAGTTTTAGAAAGGATCTTCTCCATAATGTCCCAAATGTAAAATCAGCATAGGCACCCTCACACATTGCTCTTGGTCTTGCTACAAGATTCGTGGATATTGGGGTGCCATAGCGAATGAGCTGGAGAGGATCCTGGGAATTGAAGTTAAGGCGGATCCGGTATTGCTTCTTTTGGGACTACTGAATCTGCCCTCTCTGGGTGAACATGGGAAGAGGTTATTTAACATTCTTACACATGAGGAAGAACATTTTAATGAACTGGATATCAGAAAAACCTCCAGGTCTTGTGGGGTGATGCACAACCTCAAGATAGAGCTTGTAAGAAGGCCTATGGTGTATTAGCGTTCATTAGCAGAGGGATTGAATTCAAGAGTCGTGAAGTGATGTTGCAACTGTACAGGACTTTGGTTAGGCCACATTTGGAGTACTGTGTGCAGTTCTGGTCGCCTCACTTTAGGAAAGATGTGGAAGCTCTGGAGAGGGTGCAGAGAAGATTTACCAGGATGTTGCCTGGAATGGAGAATAGGTCGTACGAGGATAGGTTGAGAGTTCTCGGCCTTTTCTCGTTGGAACGGCGAAGGATGAGGGGTGACTTGGTAGAGGTTTATAAGATGATCAGAGGCATAGATAGAGTAGACAGTCAGAAACTTTTTCCCTGGGTACAACAGAGTGTTACAAGGGGACATAAATTTAAGGTGAAGGGTGGAAGGTATAGGGGAGATGTCAGGGGTGGGTTCTTTACCCAGAGAGTGGTGCGGGCATGGAATGTGCTGCCTGTGGGAGTGGCAGAGTCAGAATCTTTGGTGATCTTTAAGCGGCAATTGGATAGGTGCATGGATGGGTGCTTAAGCTAGGACAAATGTTCGGCACAACATCGTGGGCCGAAGGGCCTGTTCTGTGCTGTATTGTTCTATGTTCTATGTTCTATTATCTGATGGGTATGTTACACCATGAAACAGAGCAATTTTATAAGACATGGCGGCCTTTTCTAAATTACGTTGACATAGACCTATCGGCGGTACAGATTTGGGCCTTCGTATTGCGGTGAAGGCTGTAAATGATGGGCTGGGGGCCCTGGGGGGGAGGAGACCTAGTAAATACGGGAATAATAACTGTTGCTCCCGTAGACTGAAGCTTTGGTGGAGGTCTAACGAGTAGAGTAGGATAGTGTAATGAAACTTAGTATTAAATCAAATCCAATAAAATTATTTCATTTAATTTAAGTTTATTTTAACTTGGGTTAAGTAAATATGAGACGATTGTATCCGAGAGAAGTGGGTAGATTATTGTTAACATTACTGGAATGCAATAATGTGCTATTATTTCTACTTTTTTGCATTTTGTACTTTTGTAACTTTTTGCTTTTTCTTTTTTGCAAAAAGAGTAAAAAATTTTCAATGAATATATATTAAAAAAGTATAACAGAGAATAATTAACTAATGACTATTTACAACTCCTATCTTTACTTTCCCTTCTATAATACTTCTATAATTATGGGCACTGCTGCCTCACAGCGCCAGAGACCCGGGTTCAATTCCCGCCTCAGGCGACTGTCTGTGTGGAGTTTGCACGCTCTCCCCGTGTCTATGTGGGTTTCCTCCGGGTGCTCCGGTTTCCTCCCACAGTCCAAAGATGTGCAGGTCAGGTGAATTGGCCATGCTAAATTGCCCGTAGTGTTAGGTTAGGGGTATGGGTGGGTTGCGCTTCGGCGGGGCGGAGTGGACTTGCTGGGCCGAAGGGCCTGTTTCCACACTGTAAGTAATCTAATCTAATCTAATCTACTAGTCTGCTAAAACCCCGATTGAAATTTACCATAATTCAAATTTCAAAACCAGGCAGCTGTCATTTCTCTTTGTATCTTCCTTTGTAGATTTTCTTCTTCTTAGGTTTTCTCTTTCACAGGTGGTTGATAGATAAATGTACCTTTTTAAGAGACCTATTTTGCGGGCAGTCTGCATTTGTTGGTGGCTTGGCAGTTCTCTCTCAACTGTTCGGGTTTCCCAGTCTTATATCTCCAAAGCATCGGATTGTGTCATTGCGGTTAATATTGTCAATATACTCAATTCAAACTTGATTGGAGTTTGTTTTTTTTGGGGTGTACAATTTAAACTGACCTAATTCAAATTTGTTTTTGTCTCCAGGCAACCAGCTACTCTCGTTGCTGGACCCAAAGGTTACATTGTATCTTGTTCAGAACACTTGGTGCTGTCAAGTAGTTCTGTGTGCTTTTAACTTTCTTAAACATACTGTATTTCATAACACTTGCCCTCCTTAAGAAAAAATGAACCATCATAATAAAAAGATGGCTTCTTTTTTCTATTCTTTAAACGCCTTATCCTAACATACAGATAACTTTAATGTAAGTTCGCCTTAACTTTTCATATACCTTTGTGTATGTGTATATATATGTGATATATATAAAACATTAAATACAAATCTCATCTAAACTTTATTGGTTAAATCTGCAATAACGTACCTGTGATTACATTCTTACAACCAACAACATGTACGATTTTTAAATTAAAAGTCGGAGCAGTATTCCCTACGTCTACTTCATGTACAATAGCATTAGTCCTCCCCATCCGATTCTCACATATATCCTTATACTGCAGTAGCAAATCTTTCAACTGCGTTCTATGCTCCTGAGACAGATAATTTACTAACCTATTCCACTCCTCAAGGTTGTCTTCATTTTTTAATGGATTTTGAGGCACATCAAAATCCACATTATCTGGATTTGATTCCTCATTCTGCAAAGCAGTAACTAACACCTGTTTCTCCAGTTCTTTCCCTCTTGTATAATATGATTTCAACATGTTAACATGACATAACTGATACCTTTTTATTTCTATCTGGCATCTTTACTGGATAGTTCACCTGTTTTCTCAATTTGATAGGGACCACTAAACCTGGCTTTGAAGGGATCTCCTATCACTGGTAACAGTACGAACATGTCATTCCCTTGGGAAAATGTCAGCGTCTCAGAGCTTTTATCTGCCATCTGCTTCATTCTTCCCTATGCCCTCCTTAGGTGCTGTTTGGCTAACTCACCTACTCAATTTAGTCTCTCCCTCACTTCTAATACATAATCTAACATTGGTCCTGTCAATTTTTCTTTAATTAATTTCAAAGGACCTCTCACTTCATGTCTAAATATTAACTCAGAGGAAGTGAACTGAGTAGATTCATTTGGGGCATCTAATGCAAACAATAGGTATGGGATATCTTTATCCCAATCATTCGGGTAATCTTGACAGTATGCTGTCAACATGGTCTTCAAGGTCTGATGCCACCTTTCTAAAGGTTCTTGGGATTCAGGATGATGCACACTGGACTTAAGGTGCTGTATACCTAAGATATCCATAACCACCTTAAACAGCCTAGCAATTTGACCTTGGTCTGACTGAATCTCTCTGGGTAGCTCAAACCGTGTGAAGAAAGCTACTAACTTATTTGCCACCCTTTTTGCCTTGATACTCCATAATGGAATTGCCTCTGGAAATCTGGTAGACACATCCATTATGGTTAACAAGTACTGGTTCCCACTTTTAGTTCTCGGGAGGGGACCTACACAATTAATTACAACCTGCGTGAAAGGTTCTTTGAATGCGGGAATTGGCAACAAAGGTGCTGGTTGTATTATTGCCTTGGCTTACCTACCTTTTGGCATGTATGACACGTTTGGCAAAAGTTAACCACATCCTTGTGCATTCCAGAACCATAAAATGTTTTTGTACCTTAGCCTGAGTTTTTCATACCCCTTGGTCTCCATTTCCGGCCTTGGATTCTATCTTTCAGATCATAACCCTCCAGAATATTCTCTACCTCCTTTTTGGAGTACGCATCCGCACATATATCTTTTATCTTCTTGTCTTGCTGTTGTAAGACTCTTAGCCTTTCAGGACTGAGCACTTCTGTCTGACCCTCTGCCTGTTCAGGTTTTCCTGCACCATTGCGTCAAACAGGGTGTCCGCTAACTGAACCTCAACTCCTTCACCTTTCTCTTTACTTTTTGCTTTGTGCTGTGACTTATGATCATGGGATCTGGTCGCCACACAGTCTGGGGAAATACCAGGATATTTCTGTTTTAACTCTTAAAGTTTCTTGGTCTTCTCCACAACAAGTGGTGTCACTCGCTCCTTGGATCCTGCCTAATCATTCCCAAGTACAACACTCTGCCAATCACTCCCACTGTAACTTCCCCATTCTTGAGTTGGCACTCCAATCTGATCTTACATAGCGGGTTGCTAAATTTCTGTCCATCTATCCCACAAATTACCACACTCTTGGGTAACAGATCAGAAAGAGTTCATATTCGCTCATCCCTTCCGATCAGTGACTGGTGAGATTCTGTATCTCTCAAAATTAAAACTACTTGTTATTTTCCTCCTGTTCTTTCGGAGTAAACTTTACCCACAGAGGCCAATTATTTGTAGAGATCAGATACTAGCTCCATAACCAGCCCCTGCCTAGGCTGTGCCTAGGCTTTCCTGCAGCTGCTCAGCTCTTCTTGGGGTCGCCTTTACAATCTTCACTAATGCCACTTTTACCACATCTTTTTCCACAGTGCCTTTCTTTAACGACCAGCACAGTGACTTTACGTGTCCCACTTTACCACAGCGGAAACATCTGAGGCCTTTCAACTGCTTTCCACCCTCCTGGGCTTCTTTTTTATACAGTAAATTCTTCCCAGTACTGTCTACTTTTGGTTTTGTAGTGTAGGATCTCTCCTTCTCCCAACTTCTATCCCTCACAGGATGAAATTCTGGCCAGAAGCTTGTCTTATGCACCAACGTGTATTCATCTGCTAGTTCTGCTTCCCTTCTCACTTCCTGAACTTTCTATTCCTCCACGTGAATTCTTATCATCTTTGGAACTGAGCTTTTAAACTCTTCCAGTAGAATAATCTCTTGTAGATCCTCAAAGGTCTTATCTATTTTTGAAGCACACACCCATCTATCAAAACAACTATGTTCAATTCTTTCGAACTCAACATATGTCTGACCTGGTTCCTCCCTTATGTTTCTGAACTGCTGTCTATATGCTTCTGGTACCAATTTATAAGCACTTAAAATAGCCTGTTTAACCTCTACATATCTCTTGACCCTGCATCTGACAGTGCATCAAATACATCACTAACTCTGCCTACCAGTTTAGTCTGAATTAGCATTACCCATAAATCCTTGGACCACTCTATCTGCCTAGCCAATTTTTCAAATGAAGTAAAGAAGGGTTCAACATATTTTTCATCAAAATGTGGCAAAGTTTTAACACATTTGTATATATCACTACCTTCTCTTTCAATCTCTGTCCTGTTAACTTGATTTTGCTGAGTCGCAACTTCTCAAGTTCTCTTTTTGCTCAGTTAAGAACCTTTTCTCTCTTTGTTTTTCTTCTTTCTTCTTTCTGTCTTTGCTCAGCTAAGAACCTTCTCTCTTTCTCTCCCCCCCTTTCTCTTTCCTCTCTCCCTTTGTCTTTCCTCTCTCGCTCGCTCTCTTTATCTTCTAACTACATTTTCCTCATTTGTAATTTAAGTTTTTCCAGCTCTATTGCGCTTGTCTGTTTCTCTGACACACCTAAGCGTTTAAGTAATTCCCTTGTAGTTTCAGCATTACTTTTGTCCTTGGTTATACCCAAATCTAACTTTTTTGCTAATTCTAAAAGTATGGCCTTTTTCTTTGCTTCTAAACTTTATTGGCATATTTGAGAATCATCTTCAAATTCCAGAACATCTTCAGCAAGTCTCTCACTTTTAATTTAATCAACCACAAGTCACCAAAATTAAACAAATTGTCTCTCTCCGATTTTATTTAAAGAACTAAGACACTAACCTGCAAGTGTTTAAATCTGCTGGGATGTTTTGTACCCCCAAATGTACTCAAATCTGTCTAAACCAATTCAGATCACAAATCCAAGACCCAAACTGTTAAAAATGTGGACAAAAGCCCCCTAAACCATTCAATTCCTGACGATAAACCCCCAAACTGTTATGACTTGGGGTAAACCCCCTCTGTTAATTTAAACCTGCACCACAGAAAAGATTTATTCCGTGCAGTAATCTGTGAAAATTCGAGAGGCCAAGAACTAGTTAAAGTAAAAAGTAACAACTCCTATCTTTACTTTCCCATCTATAATACTAGTCTGACAACACCCCTGATTAAGATTTACCAAAATTCAAATTTCAGAATCAGGCAGCTGTTGAATCTTCCCTTTGTATCTTCCTCTGTAGATTTTCTTCTCCTTAGGATTTCTCTTTCACAGGTGGTTGATAGACAAATGTACCAGCAAGTTTTGAGAAGATTTGTAGCTCAGGTTGATAAGTATGTAAGTTAGTTCGCTGCAGTTGAAGGCTGGTTTTCAGAAGTTTTGTCACCTTACTAGGTTACATCATCAGTGGGAGTCTCCAGTGAAGTGCTGGTGGTATGTCCCGCCTCTCTTGGTTTCTTAAGGTGGCTGATGTCATTTCCACTACTTCTTTCAAGGGAAGGTAGATAGGATCTAAATGGATGTGTTTCTTGATGGGGAATTCTGGTTAATTAAATGTATCTTCTGTGGGCAGTCTTCATTTGTTGTTGGTGGCTTGGCAGTTCTTTTTCAACTGTTCAAGTTTTCCAGTCTTTATACCCCCAAAGCATCAGGTTGTGTTATTGGGTTTTAGTATTGTCAATTTACTAAATTCAAACTTGATTGGAGTTTTTTTGGGGGGTATAATTTAAACTGATTGGCCTAATTCAAATTTATTTTTGTCTCCAGGCAACCAATTACTCTAGCTGCTGGACCAAAAGGTTACATTGTATCTTGTTCAGAGCTCTTGGTGCTGTCAGGTAGTTCTGCGAGCTTTTAACTTTCTTAAAAGTACATACTTCATAACAGCTTCAAGGAATATTCACTTAATTCTTATACCTGCAATTCTATTCTCCGAACTTTCAATAAGTTGATAATAGAAGGATAACCAGAGAGCAATCAAAACATCTATCCTGTAGCTTCTGACAAAAGCAACACAGTTCAAAGCCAGTGCAGGAAAAGAGTTGGAAATACTTGGATGACTCTCTACTGTTTCTAAGAAAAAGGACTTAGACAGTGTTGGAGACAGCCCTCAGAAGAAGTCCTGAGGAGCTGTCAAAGTGCGAAGGTTGCTAGGTCTGTCCAGGGGAGCTAAGCGGTATGGAAGAAGCCAGTGAGCACTGATGGTTTAAACCAGTCAAAGTTCGGGCTTTTTTCTCTCCAACATTTGCTGTCAGACTGGCACCTGTTAACGTTTAAACATCTACCATCTGTTTGAGCATAATGCCTCTCCGAAGTTAAAATGTTTCTCGATTATTCTGAACAAAAATCAACCTGCAATTAACTTCCAGGCCTGTCCTCAAAGGCAACTATCAGTTTGTTTGATTTGTTTTTTTAAGAAAGCTGGTGTTCACAGTTCAAATGTTACCTTCAATTCTCAGTTCATAGCACCAAACTAAAATGATAAAAATTTTAAAAATCAGCAAGAGTTCTAACAATGATCAATTAAGAAAAAAATATTAGTGACCAACTTATTCAAAATTATTTCAGTATTATTAGATTACTTACAGTGTGGAAACAAGCCCTTCGGCCTAACAAGTCCACACCGACCCTCCGAAGAGCAACCCACCCAGACCCATTCCCCTACATTTATCCCTACACCTAACACTACAGGCAATTTAGCATGGCCAATTCACCTAACCTGCACATTTTTGGAAACTGGAGAAAACCCATGCAGACACGGGGAGAACGTGCAAACTCCACACAGACAGTTGCCTGAGGCGGGAATTGAACCCGGGTCTCTGGCACTGTGAGGCAGCAGTGCTAACTGATAATTTAAACCCATTATTTTGAATTATTTTCCATTTTCTTTAAAATTCTAGGGATATGGGCATCACCAGCTGGGCCAGCATTTATTACTCAGCCCTAATTGCCCACAGGGCAATTAAAATTCAATCACATTGTTGTGGGTCTGGAGTTCATGTAAGCCAGATTAGGTAAGGATGGCAGTTTCCTTCCCTAAAGGACATTAGTGAATCAGATGGGTTTTTCCATTAATCGACAATGAATTCATAGTCATCATTAGACTCTTAATTCTAGATATTTATTGAATTCACATTCCACTAACTGGCATGGCAGAATTTGAACCCAGGTCTCCAGTACATTATCTGGGTCTCTGGATTAACCATTCAATGATAATATCACTCAGCCGTTGCCTTCCCCATACTGAAACAACACTGATCAAAAACAACTACTCATTCACATAGCACTTCAAAATGATTAAATGTTTGAAGATATTTCACAGAAGCATTACACAACAAAATATAATGAGATATTAGAGCAGATAATCAAAACTTATTCAAAGGGAGAGGCTTTAAGAGATGTCGTAAAGGAAGGAAATGAGATAGAGAGATGGGAAGGTATAGAGAGGAAAATCCAGAATTTGAGATGGAGGCAACTGAATACATGGCTGTTAGTGTTGGTGACGGAATGAGTACAGTAGTATTGAAGGTGGTCAAGAAGCCCAAAATCAAGGAGCAAAGTTACTTTGAAAGGTTGTAGAGCTGAAGGTAATCACAAGTGGGACTATTGTGAGGAATCCTTCTGTTTTAAGATATTCTTTGTGCTGAAACCAGCATTCTGTGAAAATGACAACAATTGCAGCATTCATGGGTAGAGTGTTCCAAGAATAGATAGTTGGCACCATTCAGTTCTGCCATGTGATAGGGACAGTGCAAGGATTTTCATAGGTCACTGAGGACAGTTCAGGGATCACAGACAGTTGAAGGGATAGAAATATGTACAGACTACCAGGTTTTTTCGGTGCAGGAAAGGAGTTGAAAATAGTTGGGTGACTCTACTGTTTTTAAAAAAAAGACTTGGAGTTGGAGATAGCCCTCCGAAGAAGTTAGGTCGCTTGGAATTTGGAGTCAGTTTGCCAATTGGATATGTAATTAGTTTACTGGCAGGAGACTGAGAATAATGGAGTGTTGCTTTTTGGACTGGAAGCCTGAGACCAGTGGAGTTCCACAAGGATCAGTTCTGACTCCTGTTTTGTTTGCCATTTTTATAAATAATTTGGATGAGAATGTAGAAGACATAGTTTGTAAGTTTGTGGGCAACATCAAAATTGGTGATGTAGAAAGCCTTCTTCACTGTCTACTAAGAATACAAAGGGATCTTGATCAAAGGGTCAATGGGCTGAAAATGGTAGATGAAGTTCAATCTGGAAAAATGTGAGGTATTGCATTCTGGTACAACAAACAAGGCTTATACAACTATTGGTAGGGCTTTGGGTAGTGTTGTAGAACTGAGGTACATAAGGTTTCAGGTACATAATTGTTTGAAGTTTGATTCACATATAGGAGAGTGTGGTTAAGAAGGCATTTGGCACACCTGCCTTCATTGCTGAGTCATTTGAGTATAGGAGTTGGGAAGTCATGTTGACGTTGGTGATGCCTCTTCTGGAATATTGTGGAGAGTTGTCTAGTTATAGAAAGGGTATTATTAAGCTGGAGTGGGTTCAGAAGAGATTTACCAGAATGTTGCTGGGGATGGAAGGTTTGAGGTATTACAAAAAAGGCTGGATAGGCTGGGACTTTTTTTTTAAACTGGTGTGTAGATGGTTGAGAGGTGACCTGACAGAAATTTATAAAATAATGAGGGGTATAGATAAAATTAATGGTAGTGTCTTTTCCCTAGAATGGGGGTTTTCAAGACTAGGGGCACATTTTTAAGGTGAAAGGAGAGAGATTTAAAAAAGACATGAGGCAATTTTTTTTAACTGAGAGGGTGGTTCATGTTTGGAATGAAATTCCTGAGAAAGTAGTGAATGTGGGGACGATTACTACATTTAAAAGTCATTTGGATGGGAGATTCAAGATGGTGGTGGTCTGAGTGGTCATACTGTGTGCCATACCCCCTGGCAAGGTGGACCTTTACCCTCCTCATTAACCACCCCTAGGAGAAAAAATTGCTAATATAAACTTACTCAATATCTGGAGCTGCTAAAATTGTGATGTGACAGCTTTAAGACCAGAATGAAAACAAATAAAGGAAAGGTACCTAAAGGAGTACAGCAGACAGGCACTCCCCTACTGCATCGGAGGTGTCTGCGGCCATTGTTCAAACTCCTGGGGCAGCCCCTTTGGATTTAATGGGACACCAGCAGTTACTCTCTCAGTTTGCCAAACTCCGAGAAAAGATTGAAGTAGCAGTGAAACCATTATCTGCCATGCTGAAAAAGCATGAGCAGGAACTTCAATTGTTGGACCGAAGAGTAGAGGCATTGGAGGAGAGGATTGTGGCATCGGAGACCGTGGCGGAAGTCTTGGGAGAAAGGATCCGAATCCTGGAAGACCAGGTTCGGGTCCTTAAGGAGCGAGTGGATGACCTGGAAAATAAAAATAGAAGAAAAATCTTACAGCTGTTGGGCCTTCTGGAATGCGAGGAAGGCGAAGACCTTGTCGGCTTCCTGGCGAAGTAGCTCTAGACGTACCTGGGGCTGGAGTTGGAGTCAGGCCTGTTGATTGTGGCGTGGGCCCACCGGATCGCAATGCGCAGGTCTAGGTTGGTTGCGCGCCCCTGCGTGGTCCTGGTGTGACTCCTGCATTATGAGGAAAAACAGTTAGTGATTGAAATAGCAAGACTACTGGGAAGAGATTCACAGGCTTTAATGTACAAAGGCTCAAGAATAATATTTTTTCAGGACTTCTCAGGAGCCCTAATTAAAAAGAGAAGGGCGTTTGATGATAAGAGAAAATTAAGGGATCAGAACTTTCAGTATTCCTTGAGGTAATCAGCCGTGTTGCGTGTCGCTCATGGAGGGATGGTATGTAATTATGATTCCGCAGAAAAGGCGAAGGACTTTGTGAATTCTCTGAATTAGAGCACTTGGATTAGGGTGGTGGGAGGTGTGGGGGGAGGGGGCATCGTTATGGACAATGGTGTGGGTTTTAAACATTTTTTTATTACCCTTTATTTTCTCCTTTCTCTCCTTTTTTTGTGGTTATTGGCTTTATACGTATTGCCTTGTTGTAAATTCGGAATTATTTCATATATTGATTGGTTTGGTATTCTCAGGGCTTTTTTTTTTAACTGCTGTCCTCTTGTTTTTGGGTTGGGGTTGGCTATACCTGTGGTTAAGGTGTGTGTGGGGGGGTAGTGGACATCTATTGTTAACCCTCAATGTTAATAACAGATTTTTTTTCATTTGTGAATTGCCTGGGGCTAGGGCATGGCCTCAGCTAGGGGGAGTTGGGATGGTGGCAAGGGGAAGATCTCTAGTGAATTGGGTGTTATTTGGGTGTTTGCTTAAGTTAAATGTAGTGATTAGTTTTTTTAGCTGTAGTTTTTATAGGAGTAGTTTTTAGACTTTCTAGAGTTAATGTCTCTGTCGCTCGCTGCACCTCAGATAAACTTCCTCCTCTTGGGAACCACCAGGCTGTGCTGGGTGATCATGGCTAGTGATTTGTTCAGGTGATGCACTTGGAATGTAAAAGGGAGCCATTCCCCTATTAAAAGAAAGAAGGTGTTGTCGAGCCTTAGGAAGGAAAGGGTGGACACTGCCCTACTGCAAGAGATGCATTTAACTGATAAGGAACGTCTGAAACTGCAGCAGGGGAGTTACGGCAGGGTATTCTTCTCCTTCTTTAGCTCTAAGAGTAGAGGAGTGGCTATACTGGTAAGAAGGAACCTCCCCTTCCAAGTATAGGAAGGAAAGGGTGGACACTGCCCTACTGCAAGAGATGCATTTAACTGATAAGGAACGTCTGAAACTGCAGCAGGGGAGTTATGACAGGGTATTCTTCTCCTCCTTTAGCACTAAGAGTAGAGGAGTAGCTATATTGGTAAGAAGGACCCACCCTTTCCAGGTAACTGAACAAATTAGGGATGAACATGGACGGTTCATCGTTCTTAAAGCTCTAATACATAGAGAAGCGTATGGCATCCTGAATATGTATTATCTCACAACGCACCCTCTTAAATTTCTAATTGATGCAATCGCTAAATTAATGAGTCTTGGGGTGTGCCACATGATAATTGGAGGGGATTTTAATCATCAAATAGATCCTGAGGTTGACAGTGTGTCAAGGGGCCCGGCAGGCACACCCGCACAATCTAAGCAGTTGGTGGATATGTGTGAGGAGTTGGGATTAGTGGATGTGTGGAGGCACCTCCACCCTAATGGAAGAGACTTTACTTTCTATTCAAACCCACACAAGTGCATTGCGCGAATTGACACGTTTTTCTGCCATCGGATTGTTTGGATAGAACATTAGTGTGCAAAATTGGGAATATAGCAGCCTCGGACCACACGCCAATGTATTTAGATGTTAAAATCAAGGGTGGTGGAATGGATGCACGGCACTGGCCCAAGGACCCATTCCTGTTAAGGGATAGCAAATTCGTTGAGTACATCACAAGAGAGATCACAGCCTTCTGGGATATCAACTCTGGTATGGCCAGTAATCCGGCAATACTTTGATTAGATTAGATTACATTACAGTGTGGAAACAGGCCCTTCGGCCCAACAAGTCCACACCGACCCGCCGAAGCATAACCCACCCATACCCCTACATTTACCCCTTACCTAACACTACGGGCAATTTAGCATGGCCAATTCACTTGACCTGCACATCTTTGGACTGTGGGAGGAAACCGGAGCACCCGGAGGAAACCCACGCCGACACGGGGAGAACGTGCAAACTCCACACAACCAGTTGTCTGAGGCAGGAATTGAACTCGGGTCTCTGGCGCTGTGAGGCAGCAGTGCTAACCACTGTGCCACTGTGCCACCCACTTTGGGAGGCCACTAAGGCATATTTACGAGGCCTGATTATTTTGTATTCAACAACTAGAAGGAGGCAGAGGAGGTGCAACAATGGATGCTGGAGACCCGACTGCAGATAGCTGAGGAAGCATATTATAATAGGCCCTCTTTGGTCAAGCAGCAGCGGGTCACGGCCCTCCAGGCGGCACTCGACTCATTGCACACACACAAGTGGCAAAAAAAGAGGTCTCTTTCGCTAAACAAAGACTATTTGAATTCGGAGATAAGCCAGGTAGATATCTGGCTAGAAAGAAAAATGCTTCCCAATCTATTATGTCTGTTAGAAGGCTGGCACGGTTACCCGTGAGTTGAAGAAGATCAATTTAGATTTAGGGAATACTTTGCAGACTTATATCAGTCGGAGGGAGGCGAACACTGTGCAGTGAGAATGCAGTCCTTTTTGGAGAACCTGGACCTCCCCAGTATAAATGTGGAACAGGTTTCCCTGTTGAATGCACCTGTGACGGTACAGGAAATGAAGTAAGTAATAAAGCATCTCCAGGTTGGCAAAGCACCGGGGCCACATGGATTCCCAAGTGAATTGTATAAGGAATTCATAAATGTGTTGGTGGAGCCACTTCTGGGCATGTGTAGCTATTCATACGCACAGGATTGTCTGCCGCCCCTCTCTTAGGGAGGCTAATATCTCCCTCCATTTTAAAGAAGGGGAAAGATCCCGAAGCACGTGGTTCATACAGACCAATTTCACTGTTGAATGTAGATTTTAAAATTCTATCCAAGATGCTGCCCCTGAGGTTGGAAAAGGTGTTGGCCCATCTCCCCGTGTCTGTGTGGGTTTCCTCCGGGTGCTCCGGTTTCCTCCCACAGTCCAAAGATGTGCAGGTCAGGTGAATTGGCCATGCTAAATTGCCCGTAGTGTTAGGTAAAAAGGGGTACATGTAGGGGTATGGGTGGGTTGCGCTTCGGCGGGTCGGTGTGGACTTGTTGGGCTGAAGGGCCTGATTCCACACTGTAAGTAATCTAATCTAATCTAAAAAAAAAGATCAAGGTTTTATCAAGGGCCATAGCTCCTCCAACAATATCGGGAGGGTACTGAACATAGTGTAGGTATGTCAGCAAAGATTGATCCCGGGTTTGGTGGTCTCGCTAGATGCAGAAAAGGCATTTGACCAGATAGAACCGTTTGGGGTCCGAGAGTGTTTTGGTCTGGGAGGAATCTTTGCCAGATGGGTAGAAGGCGGCAGTCATCACAAACGGCACTAAGTCAGATAACTTTAATGTTGGGAGAGGTGGTCAACAGGGGTGTCCTCTTTCAGTTCTGTTATTTACCTTGGCAATTGAGCCTTTAGCTATCAGGAGGGATCCTGAAATAGTGGCCCCGGGGTGAGAATGGGGGAGCATAAGATCACCCTCAATGCTGATATCAGCCTTTTGTTTTTGGCCAATCCGGAGGAGTCCGTTCCTCGCTTGATTCAAACAATTAACTTATTTGGCAGTTTTTCGGGCTACAGGATCAACTTTACAAAATCCGAAGCCATGTTGGTCGGGGGATTAGTGGAATTGCCTGATCTGAAGGATGGAATGCGGTTCCCGTTTAGAAGGTCATCAAAAGGTGTTTTGTACTTGGAAATTTTTATTACCCCTGCCTTCACCAGCTGTGTAAAGCTAACTATGTACAACTATTGGAGAGGATAAAACAGGGTTTGCAGCAGTGGGAGGGATTACCGTTATCATGGTTTGGCCGAATAATCCTGATCAAAATGAATGTTCTTCCCTGCCTAATGTACCCCATGAGAATGCTTCCGTTGTTGCTACCTAGGCATGTATTACGGAGGCGCAATGGTTGGCTACGTTCTTTTATTTGGCATTGTATCATTGTATTTGGCACTTAACAAATTGTATCTTTCGCAGGGTGAGGGATGGGTGGATCTTCCGGACTTGAAGAGATATCAAATAAGCGCCCTGTTAGCATATGTCGGTGACTGGTTACAGGGGAATTCTGAGTCGATTTGTGTTGACGTTGAAGCCTCGCAGCCGAAATGTCCCCTACTTAATCTATTATTCATGGATAAGATTAAATCCGTGACCGAACAGTGTAAGAGCCCAATCACTTTAAATATGGCGAAAGCCTGGAGGATAATGAGGCAAGACTAGGGCAGTTAGTATAAGACCTCACCGTTTACCTTGGTGGGAGCCCAAGGATTTAAACCTGGGGCAATGGACTCCGCCTTTAAGTTATGGGAGAATAAGGGAATCTCCTGTCTGGGATATTTATTCGAGGGGCAGGTCTTGATGTCATTTAGCTAGCTAAGTGGGAAATGTGGGTTGTCTAAAAGGGACCTTTTCGGGTACTTTCAGATAAGGGATTATATACAGAGGAAGACCATGCTTCTGGCTCAGTTTTACAAGTCAGACGTGGAGAAAAGAGTGCACCAGTGTACTTTGTATCATTTACAGAAAGGACGTGCCTTAGGGGACATGGAGAAACTCTGTAGCATGTGGAATCGAGAGCTAGGAGAGGATATCTCATTGGAGGTATGGGAAGATATATGGGAAAATGTAAGGAAAATTTCAGTCTGTAACAGAGCGCAGGCCATGCAATTGAAGATTTTACACAGGGCTCATATGGTGCCAGAGAGGCTAGCTAAGTTCAAGAGTGGAGCATCACGAGGATGTTCTGAATGTAAAATTAGTATAGGCACTCTTACAAACTGCTACTGGTCATGTTGTAAGATCCAGAGACACTGGAGTGCTATAGTAAGGGAGATCGAAGAAAAAGTGGATCCAGTATTACTTCTGGGGTTGCCAAATTTGCTCCCTCTGGGGGAGCACAGGAGGAGATTGTATTACATTCTTATCCACTGAGCGAGGAAGAACATTTTAATGAATTGGACATTGGAAAAACCACCAGGTCTTATGGGGTGGTGTAGGCTAGTGATGGAGCATCTCTTCCCAAGACTACCTCACAAATATGGTGCACCACAAAATGGAACAGTGTTACAAGACATGGCGGCCATTTTTAAATTAGCCGTATCAGCAATATTAATTAGAGCTGTGGGAATCAGTCTGGGCTCCTGTGGGGCCCTGGGAGGTGGAGGCTGGGTGAAAAGAATGTGGGTACAATGACTGGTGCTCCCACGGATGGGAGACTCAGTGGAGGTGTGATGAGTGAAATAGAATAAAGTAGTGAGATATAATTTAATTAAAGTTAATTTGAATTCAGTTTAATTTAATTTTTATTTAATTTGTTTGTAGTTTAGTTTAAGTAGATACGCTTATTCTGGATCTAGCACAGCTTTAGAAGATTACAGGCTTGCTAGAAAGGAGCTCAGAAATGGACTGAGGAGAGCCAGGAGGGAGCTTGAAAAAGGCTTGGTAAGAAGGATTAGGGAGAACCCAAAGGCGTTTTACTCATATATGAGGAATAAGAGAATGCTCAGGGAGAAGGTAGGGCCGAACAGGGATAGCAGAGGGAACTTGTGCGTGGAGTCTGAGCAGATAGGGGAAGCCATAAATGAGTTTTTTTGCTTCGGTTTTCACCAAGGAAAGGGAACTTGTTGTAAATGATAACTTAGATGAACTGGGATACAATCTTGACCAGATCAAGATCGATGAAGATGATGTGCTAGAAATTTTGGAAACATTAAGATTGATAAGTCGCCAGACCAGATTTATCCTAGGCTGCTCCAGGAAACAAGAAAGGAGGTTGCTGAGCTGCTGGCGAGGATATTTGCCTCCTCACTCTCCACGGGAGTTGTACTGGAGGATTGGAAGGAGGCTAATGTAGTTCCACTTTTCAAGAAGGGTAATAGGGAAATCCCTGGCAATTACAGACCAGTAAGTCTTACATCTGTGGTCAGCAAAGTTGTGGAAAGAATTTTTTTCCACACTGTAAAGTAATCTAAAAGTAATCTAAAGTAATCTAATCTAATCTAAATTCTGAGGGATAGGATTTATGACTATTTGGCAAAGCATAGTGTGATTAAAGGCAGCCAGCATGGCTTTGTGAGGGGCAGGTCATGCCTCACAAATTTTATTGAGTTCTTTGAGGAGATGTCAAGACAGGTCGACGATGGTCCAGCAGTGGATGTGGTGTATTTGGATTTCAGCAAGACATTTGATAGGGTTCCCATAAACTCATTCATAAAGTCAGGAGGAATGGGATACAGGGAGATTTGGCTGTCTGGATTTCCATGCTGTATGACTCTGACTCAAAATGGAACTAGATTAATTTAGGATATCTGGTCAGCATGGATGAGTTGAATGGCAGGGTCTGTTTATGTAATGTACATCTTTGACTCTGTGGCACTGTAAGTGACTACTTGTAAACTTTTCATTGTACTGATTTGAGTACATGTGACAATAAAGCTTATTCTAATTGTAAATCTCTGGAACTCTTTTGCTGCTTAATTCAACCTTGTTCTTGTGCGGTGACAGGGTTGGAATCTGATTTGAAAGAAATTCAAACATGGAATTGTGGGACAGATGGGAGTAGGTAACTTTGTTCCAATTTTTCAAGTATATTTCCAATATATGCAAAAATATGGTATTTTAACCTTCCTGGAATGTACTTTTGGTCCCACTTTTTGAAACTGGCAGTTGGACATACAGCCCAGTGCTTATTATTTAATACAATGTAATACCCCTGTGTGTACAAATCTTTCCCCTCTCATTTTTCTGTTTCTCTCTTTTTCTTACCAAAGTGCACAGTAACTTGGTTTCAATTTGATTGTGGACATCAAATTAAAACATGTGCATTGTGGTGAACTAATTCCATTTATTTTAAAGAGAGGGTTCTTCCACTCTATACAAGTGTGTACTTAAGTATTAGCAAAGTATCTCATATATATGTTTTCCATTAAAAATAATAGGACAAAAGCAAATCATAACACATTTTTAGATTTAGTTGCATATAACTCAATACCTAAATTTGTAATCTATTTGCTCCATTTTATGTTTAGAAGGTAATCAAATGGATTTGAATAGCTAAGAAAAAGAGTGGGGAGGAAGAAGGGAAGCAGCCTCATGGAACAAATAAGAAAAATTCAACAGCACATTATTGAGTTAGTACAAAGAGATAAATGTGACTTTAATGGAGAGAGATTCCTGAGAGACTTTGGTGAAGTGAAAAGTGAATTTTGTTCCATCTGGTAATAACTTTCTACTGTCAGCAGACTTATACTTGCAGAATTTCTTTTGGCAGATGGAAAATACGCTGGTTCTGTTTAAAAGGCCTGACCACACTAATGCTCACCGGGGGCAGAAATATTGTCTAAATAATGTGAAGAATCCTTTCAGTGGGTTAGATGAATTGCTAAAACAGGTCACTTTACTGTTGCATCCTTTCATTTTCCTCTGTCTTTGGATGAATTTGAAGCAGTTGTGCCCTGCAGCGCTGTATAATGAAAGTGATAATAAGCATAACTGTCTTCAGAATCTGGCAGGGCTCATGCCCGAAACGTCGATTCTTCTGCTCCTTGTATGCTGTCTGACCTGCTGCGCTTTTCCAGCAACACATTTTCAGCTCTGATCTCCAGCATCTGCAGTCCTCACTTTCTCCTAGAAGACTTGTAAAGCAGTAAAGATCAAACTCCCTTTACATCCAAGAAGTCTCTTTTGCCCAAAATTGCTGCATTGGATTCTGTCTTAAGCAACGTCTTGATTTTCAAATTCAAATTCATCCTGGCCACAACCCTCCCTATCTCCAGCATCATCCAGCCCTACAATCATCAGAGATCTCTGTGTGCCTCCAATTTTACTTGTGTTTGACCTACCTAATTTAATACTTCACTGTGATGAAAATAATTGTCTATCAATAATTAAATTGTGTACAAGTGTTGATTTGTAAACTGGTGCACTCTTCTCCTTGTGGATTTCAGAGTATTTTGGTAGATTGACAAACTCTACTATCCTTTTAATTGATTTAGATATTCAACTATTCTATTTAGAGGGCTTCATTGTGATGTGGAAGTAACTATTCATTGCATGCTTCAAATTATTTTCGATGGTATTGTTACAAACAATTACACAATTGCTTCAATTCAACTACATCATGGTTTGCAACATAAAATGCTATTTCAAATTATTAAAATATTTAAATACCATGTATATGATTAGGTTTTAAACTACGAACGCCTTTTTCACAAATACAGTTATTGATTTGTTATCAAAATAAAAATGTATTCAAGAAGGATACAATAATTTAAGATAGAGTCTATTAGAGATGTGTAAATGCTTTTCCTTCTCAATATCCCAAGACACAGTAAAAGAGAAAAAAAAAATTCTTTGCAGAAGTTGGCTTTCTGAAAAGAGAACAGTTTTGCCCATGAATTATTTTTGAAAGTAAAAGGATAACGCATATATTGTTGCAGAATCTGTTGCTGTGATGTTCTGGCTGATGTGATCAAGTCACTAATCGTGCACTGCCTTTGATGTGTTACAGATATAGCTTGCTCAGGAAATACACACTTGATGTTTTTTCAATCACATTTTCAAAAGATCAAATATATATTTTATCCTGAACTGAACAAAGTGGTTTTCTTTTCAGAAATGAGGGAGATCAGTTAGGCAGCTTGTTCTTAGCGCATTCCTTCTCCAGTTTGGCCTTTTTTTTATCAAGTGTTCATTCAACTCAGCTTGTTCTTAGGTGTCTGCCTGTCTGTCTTACTCTCTGATGCACACGTGTGCATACACTGTCTCTTGTTCACTCTTTCCTCCTGACACTGTCTCACACAAATGGAAATGACTAAGAAATAATTCTTTGGCAGTAGACCTTGAGAATTCCTGATAAAGTTGACTCATTGAAGGGCTTTGTTTTGCATTCATCAATGGCAATTTTCAAAGGAAGTAACAATTTATACTGCATTACAAAAAGGTGCTGATTAGTTGGCAAGTCAACTCTGAAGCACAAGATATAGGAGCAGATTTCAACTGTTTGACCCATCAAGTCTACTCCCCCATTCATTCGTAGCTGATATGTTTCTCAACCCCATTCTCCTGCTTTTTTCCCTGTAACCTTTGATCCTGTCCTTTGATTGGGAAAGGTTTAAAGGATGTGGGCCATCTGCAAGCAAATGGGACTAATTCAGTTGAGGAAATCTAGTTGGCATAGACAGGTTGGGTAGTAGGGTCTGTTTCTGTGTTGTGACTCTATGACTATCTTAAATATATTCAATGACTTGGCCTCTACAACCTTCTGTGGCAATGAGTTTCAATGATTGAGGTGTTGCTGTATAGAATTACCAGGGAAATTATCATTTGTCATACTCTTACTTAAACAATCAATCAGTGACACACACAGAGGACAGTTAAGTTATTGAGTTTGAGCGTATGTAGCCACATTGTGAATCTGACTGATAATCTTAAATTGGTTGTTAGTGCAGTTCTTGGCGCACTTGGGATAGTTCAAGTGCAGTCCAATTGCAAAAAAAAAAGAGATTGTGCTCTGAGCTGTGCAAGCAAGGGTTTTCTTTTTTTCAGATTAGATTAGATTCCGTACAGTATGGAAACAGGCCATTTGGCCCAACAAGTCCACACCGATCCTCCAAAGAATAACCCACCCAGACCCATTCTCTTACTGTATATTTACCTTTGACTACTGCACTTTGGGCAATTTAGCATGGCCAATTCACCTGACCTGCACATCTTTGGATTGCGGGAGGAAACCCATGCAGACACGAATGTGCAAACTCCACGCAGACATTTGCCCGAGTTGGGAATCGAACCGGGTTCCTGGCGCTATGAGGTAGCAGTGCTAACCACTGAGATCAGTGTGTGAATCAGCATTTTCCTAAAAGGCAGCCTAAACTCTGGTGAGAATGATGAGAGTCTGAGAAATGGGTAACAGAGATTGGAAACAAAATAACAATCACCACCTGACATCAAATACTCTAATTTTGAGATGCGGAGAATTGTTTAACAAACTGGTGTGGTATCTGTTTATTGAAATAGGCAGCTAAAAACTTTGAGATTTATAAAGTATTATTGTCTTATGGAACAGGCCAAACTGCCTTCAAAAATATCAAGGAGATCTAACCCTTAACATTTTTCTTATTTAAGGGCAAGTTCCAGATGTAAATTGGTTACACTACTTGGCTTTAAGCAAAAAACACTTTATTCTTACTGTTCAGTTAAAATACAAGCAAAAGAAAATGAATTGGTAAAGCTTTAGCTGTATTGGAAAATTAACAGAATAGTAGATTATTTAACCACTAAATAGAAACTGTTCCGATATCGTAACTTCCGATAATCATTGCTCTTGGCAAAGGCAAATACATTAAAATAGATTGAGCTGAAAATGTGTTGCTGGAAAAGCACAGCAGGTCAGGCAGCATCCAAGGAGCAGGAGAATCGACGTTTCAGGCATGAGCCTTCCTGAAGAAGGGCTCATGCCCGAAACGTCGATTCTCCTGCTCCTTGGATGCTGCCTGACCTGCTGTGCTTTTCCAGCAACACATTTTCAGCTCTGATCTCCAGCATCTGCAGTCCTCACTTTCTCCACATTAAAATAGATTGTCTCACATGTAATTCTGGCAGCAGGGAGAATGCCAGCCTTTAACTATAACAGAGAAAACTCTGGTGTAGCGAGAGTGGGGTGGGGGGGCGGGGAGAAAAATACAGATTCTACAGCCAACTTCAAAACCCCAACAACTCCTGAAAGCTAACCTAAAACCCTGGATCTGGGGAGCCTGACTCCACTCATTCATGTTGCTTCTATCATTCCAACTTTTTAAATAAAGACCCAAGGCCTCACAAGCTATTGACCTTATTGGCATGGATCAGACTGCTCAGTGCCTTGCCTCAACCTCTCTCCATTTTAAAAAAAAGGACAAATTTAACACATGCCAGTTTCCATGTTTTCCTTCTGAATCCTTACCCTGTCAAGGAGCAAATTCCCTACTGTGGATTTAAATATGATTTGCAACTCCCCCAATATCAAATAACAAAACAAACTTTTGGTTTGGAAAGTTAGTCTAAGGTGCCTGTTACGATTGTAGATTTTTAAAAAGTCAACCTGTTCAGACATTTGGAGCAGAAGAAACTTGAACCCAGGCCTTCTGACTCAGAAGTAGGGACATTACCACCACACCTGAAAGGCCCACCACAGCTTTTTCTTTACTTTTTTAAAATTGAAATTAAATTCTACCAGCTGTTGATCCATGGTGGGATTTGAACCCACATCACTGAGCATTAGCTTGGGTTTCTCAATTCCTCATATGGTAACATTACCACCAACATGCCCTTAGCCTCTTTCTTTTAATATCTAGAGATGCTTTGATGCACCAGTGATTTTTTTTCCGCTGTCAAATCACCTGTGTTTCTAATTAAGCTACCAATTTATATGCCAAGCCTGTCAGTGGAAGTGTAATGACACGTGAGGGAAAAGGGAAGGGGAATTTTTTTTTTTTACAAATGATCCAATGAGTATTACCAGTTTTCAATCAGCTCTGTTTGACCCTTAATAGATTCCCAATTTATATGCCAAGCCTGTCAGTGGAAGTGTAATGACACATGAGGGAAAAGGGAAGGGGAATTTTTTTTTTTACAAATGATCCAATGAGTATTACCAGTTTTCAATCAGCTCTGTTTGACCCTTAATAGATTCTGCAATTCTAACATTGACAGAGATAACCAGAAAACAGTTTCCACTTAGGACATAATTGATTAGAGTATTGCTTTATAATTAACTTAAAGGTATTCATATTCCTTTATTTTCAGAATGTAGTTTCTCTGTGATTTTCATGAGTTAAATAATGGAAATTAAAATAATCAATAATATAATTGCAGAAAGACATGTAGCCATTAAATTGGTGACTTTAACCTGTACAAGATATGAGCGTACAGAAAGTTTGTCTCCTGCATAATAGGGGAAAGATAAATGAGCAGTGAGCAGGACAAGGGCAAAAGGTAGGGGGTGTATTTGGGAGATTAAATGACAGAAAGCTTTACAGAGTCAAAGGAAATGATACTGCAGGAAAAGAAATCAGATGTTCCCTATACAGGTGTGCTGCTTTCAGAAGCAAATAGAAGCAAAGAATTGAAGCATGCAAAGGAAAGGAAACAAAATGGCGGTCAGTGACAATGGTATGTAATGGTTGAACTCCATGTTGAGGCCAGAAGGCTGTGAGGTGCCGTTCACTATAGGTTTAAAAACTGGTCAACTGTTTTAATACATGAGTGTGCTATCAGTATGCATTGTATTTGCAGACAAAAACTTGTTTCCCTCTATTTCAGAGGCACATGACAGATACATTTGAAGATTGAGTGACACGTTATATTACCGTTACAACATGTTGAAACATTTTAGTCTTTCAGTTTAGGAATACTTTAGGTGCTATCTAATTTAACACTTTTACCCTTGATAGTTATTTTAGCAGTAAGATTGTAAAGAAAGCACCTTATATATCAAAATACATACTTTTTGGACTAAGAGCTAATATTTAATTAAGAATACACACGTTCCAGTGTTTTTTTTCTTAAATTCTTGCTGGGAACAACTCAATATTGTTGCTTAACCAGTTTTATTCTGCTTGAATTCTTGTTTCATGGCTTGATTAGCAGTGTATATTCAAGTGACATCATCCTTAGTATGATATTGCAATTGGACAAAATAGAATTTGTTAATAGATGTGCTCTAAAGGGTAACGGCTCCAAGACCGACTGCATAGCGATGGAAAAGGATAGGTATATAATGGAGGGCAAGAGTTATTGCTGGGGGAAAGGCAGTTATGATGTGATTAGACAAGATTTAAGATGCATAGGATGGGGAAGGAAACTGCAGGGGATGGACACAATTGAAATGTGGAGCTTATTCAAGGAACAGCTACTGTGCCTCTCTGTCAAGCAGGGAGGAAATGGTCAAGTGAGGAGGCCATTGTTTTCTAAAGAAGTTGAATCTCTTGTCAAGAGGAAGAAGAAGGCTAATATTAGGATGCGACGTGAAGGCTTAGGGCGCTTGAGAATTACAAGTTAGCCAGGAAAGACCTAAAGAGAGAGCTAAGAAGAGCCAGGAGGAGCATGAGAAGTTGTTGGCGGATAGGATCAAGGAAAATCCTAAAGCTTTCTATAGATAAATCAGGAATAAAAGAATGACTGGAGAAAGATTAGGGCTGATCAAGGACAGCAGTGGGAAGTTGTGCGTGGAGTGAGAGGAGATGGGGGAAGCACTAAATGAATATTTTTCGTCCGTGTTCACACTGGAAAAAGACAATGTTGTCAAGGAGAATACTGAGATGCAGGCTACAAGATTAGACAGCATTGAGGTTCACAAGGAGGAGGTGTTATCTATTTTCACACTTTGTGGAATTGCTAAGTCCCCTGGATCGGATGGATTTATCCTGTGATTCTCTGGGAAGCCACGATGGAGATAGCAGAGTCTTTGGCTTGATCTTTAGGTCGTCATTGTCTACAGGAATACTGCCACAAGAGTGGAGTATAGCAAATATTGTCCCCTTGTTCAAGAAGCAGAGTAGCAACAGCCCTGTTAATTATAGACCAGTGAGCCTTATTTCGGTTGTGGGTAAAGTGTTGGAAAAGGTTATGAGAGATAGGATTTATAATCATCTAGAGAGGAATATGTTGATTATGGATAGTCAACACGGTAGGTCATGCCTCACAAACATTCTTGAGTTCTTTGAAATGTTGACTAAATAGGTGAATGAGGGTAAAATGTTTGATGTAATGTATATGCATTTCAGTAAGGCGTTTGACAAGGGTCCCCATGGTAGGCCATTGCTCAAAATATGGAGCCATGGGATTGGGGTGATTTAGCGGTTTGGATCAGAAATTGGCTAGATGAAAGACGACAGAGGGTGATGGTTGATGGGAAAAGTTCATTGGAGTTCAGTTACTAGTGGTGTACTGCAAGGATCTGTTTTGGGGCCACTGGTGGTTGTCATATTTATAAATGACCTAAATGAGAGTGTAGAAGGATGGCTTAGTAAATTTGCAGATGATGCTAAGGTTGGTGGAGTTGTGGATAGTGGCGAAGGATGTTGCACATTTCAGAGGAACACAGATAAGCTGCAGAGCTGGGCTGAGAGATGGCAAATGGAGTTTAATGTGGAAAAGTGCGAGGTAATTCACTTTGGAAGGAGCAACAGGAATAAAGAGTACTGGGCTAATAGTAAGATTCTTCTCAAAGAACTCAAAAAGTTTTGTGAGGCACAACCTACCCTTCACCAAATCATGTTGACTATCCATAATCAACATATTCCTCTCTAGATGATAAATCCTATCTCTCATAACCTTTTCCAACACTTTACCCACAACCGAAGTAAGACTGACTGGTCTCTAATTACCAGGGTTGTCTCTACTCTCCTTCTTGAACAAGGGGCAACATTTGCTATCCTCCAGTCTTTTGGTACTATTCCTGTAGACAATGACGACATAAAGATCAAAGCCAAAGACTCTGCAATCTCCTCTGTGGCTTCCCAGAGAATTCTAGGATAAATCCCAAGGGACTTATCTATTTTTACACTCTCTAGAATTGCTGACATTAACTCCTTGCGAATGTAAATCCCATCTATTTTAGTAGTCTGTATTTCAGTATTCTCCTCAACAACATTGTCTTTTTCCAGTGTGAACACTGACGTAAAATAATTATTTAGTGTTTCCCCTATCTCCTCGGACTCCACACACAACTTTCCACATCTATCCTTGATTGGCCCTAATCTTCCTCTAGTCATTCTTTTTATTCCTGATATACATATAGAAAGGTTGTGGGTTTTCCTTGATCCTACCTGTCAATGACTTCTCATCTCCCCTCCTGGCTCTTCTTATCTCTCTTTAGGTCTTTGCTGGCTAACTTGTAGCTTTGAAGAATGGGCAGATTTGATCTTGGTGCTTTAGAAACGTGAGGGGAAATTTGATCCATTCCTACGGATACAATCTCCAGAACTCACTAATCCGTTTGGAAGTCAGATTAGAAAATGATTAACAGCACAATTTTCTTCATATTTCTGCTGCTTAAGTTTGAAATTAAAAATGGAGATTTGTGGCTTTGTCAAAGTACTGAAAGACTGTTAAATATGTATGGAAGTACATCTTAGTGCGGAATCAATATATGGAAAAAAGGAAGAGAAGCCATCCTTCCTTGCTGACAGGTGTTTAGTTGTGTTCTGAAGTTAATAATAAATACCTACCTAACTCTAGTGTACTGTGTTACAAATGACATTATATAAGACCTAGACCTAAAACAGACGTCGAAACATAAATCTTAACTAAAGATGAAATGAAAGATTCTGAAATCTTTCTTACTGCTGGCCTTGATGACGTGGTGGTTGACGATTAATGGATTGTTTTGCTGGAAAGAAGGTCCAAAAGTTTCACACTTGGAGCCAGTGGTGGCAACACCTCTTTTTAACTTGGTTGCCATGATGTGGAGGTGCCGGTGTTGGACTGGAGTGGAAAAGTTAAAAATCACACAGCACAGGTTATAGTTGAATAGATTTGTTGGGAAGCACTAGCTTTCGGAGCACTGCTCCTTCATCGGGTAGCTGTCAAGCAGGATCATAAGACACAGAATTTATAGCAAAAGATTAGTGTCATGCAACTGAAACGATATATTGAACAAACCTACATTGCTGTCAGTCTTTCATCTTGTAGAATGAGTTACAGGTTTCGGTTCGTTAATATGTAAATCCTAGAATTTGTTCTTGAGATGATTTAAGGTTTTATTAAAAAAAAAAGTGACATCTCAGCTCAGACAATGTGTGAGGTTAAAGTGTGTCTGTATCCCAATTTTGAGTCAGACTGGTTCTGTTTCCAAAGTTGGGATTTATAAAATGTTATATGGATTGACTGCCTGCAGATTGTATGCTTTTTGAGCAAAATAGAATGTATCCAGTTCTGCAATGCAAATTCATCCCGTGGGCGTGTGTGGGTGCGCATGTGTGCATGAGCGAGTGAGTGAGTGTGTGCGTGAGGGTCTTTGCGTTTCCTTGTGCGCATGCTTGGTACATTGTGTAAGAGTGTGATGGAGTATAAGCCTGTGAGAGTGTGGGGGTAGATATGTGTGTGAATGAGAGAGGGTCTGTGCGAGTGTGTATATGTGCGCATGTGTCTGAGAGTGTATAATGTGGGGTCACCTGTCCTGTGACATGAACCCAAGGTTCTGGATGAGGCTATCCTCATGGGTCCCATACTTGGCTATCAGCCTTTGTTCAGCCACTCTGCATTGTTGCATATCCTGAAGTCCACCTTTTGAGGATGGTCACCCAAAGACCCGAAATTTGGTTCGACTACTTGGGTCTGAGTTGAGAATTGTAAATAATTGCACTTCACACTTCCGAGTCAAGACAGTTGAGGTCTTGCTCATCAGTATTTCTAACTGGAGACAAGGTCCGTGCGGTTTATAATGGGCTATGAGAGGGGAAGGATTTCTGAAATATCATTGAGACTGTCAGACACGCAGTCTGCCCGGGTCTAGAGTGGAGGGTGTGGAGAGAGAGAAGCTAGAGACAAAAGCTACATTCCTGACCCCACAGGAATGCAGGTGTGAACTTTTGCTTCGATTGAAAAGATCAGACTTGAGTTGAAACAAGGCATGAAAAATATGCCTACCTTGCTTTAGAGGTGGAGTCATGGCAGGAAAAAAACTGGAAAGTGTTCAGAAAAATTTACTCCGATGTTGCCGGTACTGGAGGTTTTGAATTATAAGGAGAGGCTGGATAGGCTGGGACTTTATTCACTAGAATGTAAAATAGAATAGAATAGCCTTTATTGTCAGACATACTCGATGAGTATAGTGAAAAGTTTATACGTCCTAATTACAGTGCTGATTTAGATGCAAAAGTGCCTCTACACACTTTCTTTTGTTAGAAGTTTTAGACAAGACAGAAAATAAAATGTCCAGTGTTGCAGAAGTAGAAGTTAAGTACAGCAGACCACACTGGCACCTAGCTTCTAGTCCACATCGGACCCTGGCTCCACACTGTGCTGTTGACACACTCTGCCACACCAGGAGGAAGCCATGTCATGCCAGGAAGCCAGGAATTGTCACTCGCCGGAGGCCAGGACTCAAGATGAGAAAAAAGAGGAAGAAGAGAAGGAAAGCGCTGAGAGGAATGAAAAGAGAAGAAGAAGAAGAACGGGGGGAGCGGATGAGCTCTGGCTGGAGGGTCCTACTCTGTTGCGGAGGTCCTATTCTGTAACGGAGGAGGTTGAGGGGTGACCTTTATAGAGGCTTATAAAATCATGAGGGGTGTGGATAAGATGAATTGTAAAGCTCCTTTTACCCTAGGATAGGGGAGTTCAAAACTAGAGGGCATAGTTTTAGGATGAAAGGAGAAAGATATAAAAAAGATATTAGGGGTAATTTATTTTACACCTTTTCATATATGGAATTAATTGCTAGAGGAAGTGGTAGATGCAGGTGCATTTACAAAGTCTTCAAGACATTTGGACAAATATGTGAATAGGAAAGGTTTAGAGGGATATGGGCCATTGGTCAGCATGGATGATTTGGACATGTTTCCATGCTGTATGACTCTGACTCTATGATTATGACTGACCATGAAAGGTAGCTCTGGGGTTACCTGACTCAGAAAAGAAAAGAATGGAAGTCTCAGACATACGAACATTTGTATTTAGATGAGATCCCTTTAAGGTACAGGCTATGGCATGTGATCGATTGTTCATACTTAGGAATGCAGTAAAAGAAAAGCGGCTCCATCTTTTGAACTGTATGGTGCCATTTTGTGTAGATCCTTTTCATGAGGAACCACACCTCCTGAGTACAGCTTGATAGCTTAGCGAACAAGGCATCAGTCTTTGTCAGTGGCTTCTGACCCTCCTTCAGTGTCTCCCCTGAGGTCAGCAAAAAGACTAAAATAATCTCTGAAGGTGCTGTGTATGAACAGAGTTTGTCCATCAGATGTGGCACAATATTAGTGAATGGTACTCAACCTGTTCAAAAATTTTAGAAATCTCCCGCTCTGCAACTCTGCAGAGATTCATATCGTGCACATCCCACTCGGGTTTGTGTAGCGTAGTTTGTCATTGTCGGCTAATGAGTATGATTATCCACCTTGGAAATTCAGTGACATTAATCATTGTTTCTGAATGTCCTTTTGTGGCTGATGAGCCTGAACCTAGAGCTGCATCTCCAACCACATATTTGACAGATGTTTCTGGGAGATGGAGGTGGTCCTTGAAGTCGCTGGCATTCCTTTCTCATGTTCCTTTCCGTACTTCCTCTTACCGAAAGGTGTTCTTGAAGAATCGTGTCTCTTCGTACAGAAAGTTCCTCCAAGTCAGTTTCTTTTGGTGAGGATCTCCCACAAGTTAATATCTGTGTTGTGTTTCTTGAGGGAAACCTTGATGGAGCCTTTGAAATGCTTCCTTTGTCCTCCTATTGTTTGAGTGCCTTTCTTGAGCTGCACAAAGATTTGCTTTGGCATTTGGAACTCAGCCATCCTAAACATATGGCTGGTTCAGTGGAGTTGGTTTTGGATATTAATGACCTCAATGCTAGTACTGTTAGCTCCTTCACCAGGCAGGGAATTGAGAAATACGGACCATGTGCATGCAGATAAGATTAGTTTAAAATGACATCATGGTCTGCATAGGTATTATTGGGCCAAGGGGCCTGTTCCTGTGTTGTACTGTTTATTTATGTTCCAAGATGCTAATGTTAGTATGCCTGTCTTCCCAGAAAAACGTTGCAAATAGCATTGATGCTACTTCTCAAGGTAAAAACAATGACTGCAAATGCTCGAAACCAGATTCTAGATTAGAGTGGTGCTGGAAAAGTACAGCAGTTCAGGCAGCATCCGAGGAGCAGGAAAATCAATGTTTTGGGCAAAAGCTCTTCATCAGGAATACAGTCAGAGAGCCTGAAGGGTGGAGAGATAAATGAGAGGAGGGTGGGGGTGGGGAGAAAGTAGCATAGAGTACAATAAGTGAATGGCGGTGGGGATGAAGGTGATAAGTTGGGGAGGAGGGTGGAGTGGATAGGTGGAAGGGAAGATAGGCAGGTAGGACAAGTCATGGGGACAGTGCTGAGCTGGAAGTTTGGAACTGGGGTGACGTGGGGGAAAGTGAAATGAAGAAACTGGTGAAGTCCACATTGATGCCTTGGGGTTGAAGTGTTCCGAGGTGGAATATGAGGGGTTCTTCCTCCAGGCATCGGGTGGTGAGGGAGCGGCGGTGAAGGAAGCCCAAGACCTCCATGTCCTCGGCTGAGTGGGAGGGGGAGTTGAAATGTTGGGCCACAGGGCGGTGTGGTTGATTGGTGCGGGTGTCCCAGAGATGTTCCCTAAAGCGCTCTGCTAGGAGGCGTCCAGTCTCCCCAATGTAGAGGAGACCTCATCGGGAGCAACGGATAGAATAAATGAAATTAGTGGATGTGCAGGGAAAACTTTGGATGTGGAAGGCTCCTTTAGGGCCTTGGATGGAAGTGAGGGAGGAGGTGTGGGCGCAGGTTTTGCAATTCCTGCAGTGGCAGGGGAAGGTGCCAGAATGGGAGGGTGGGTAGTTGGACGGCGTGGACCTGACCAGGTAGTCTTTGCGGAAGGCGGAAAGGGGTGGGGAGGGAAATATATCCCTGGTGGTGGGGTCCGTTTGGAGGTGGCAGAAATGTTGGCGAATGATTTGGTTTATGTGAAGGTTGGTAGGGTGGAAGGTGAGCACCGGGGGGGTTCTGTCCTTGTTACGGTTGGAGGGTGGGGTCTGAGGGCGGGGGTGCGGGATGTGGACGAGATGAGTTGGAGGGCATCTTTAACCACGTGGGAAGGGAAATTGCAGTCTCTAAAGAAAGAGGCCATCTGGTGTGTTCTGTGGTGGGACTGGTCCTCCTGGGAGCAGATACGGCGGAGGCGGAGGAATTGGGAATACGGGATGGCATTTTTGCAGGAGGTAGGGTGGGAAGAGGTGTAATCCAGGTAGCTGTGGGAGTCGGTGGGTTTGTAAAAATGTCAGTGTCAAGCTGGTTGTCATTAATGGAGATGGAGAGGTCCAGGAAAGGGAGGGAGGTGTCAGAGATGGTCCAGGTAAATTTAAGGTCAGGGTGGAATGTGTTGGTGAATTATGAATTGCTCAACCTCCTTGCGGGAGCATGAGGTGGCGCCAATGCAGTCATTTTATGAATTGCTCAACCTCCTCGTGGGAACACGAGGTGGCGCCTATGCTTTTCCAGCACCACTCTAATCCTGCTACTTCTCAAGGATCTTGAGGTGACCAAGTTTTGGAGCCATACAGAAGGGTCAGAAGGATGATTCAAGGATCTTTGGCACCAATGTCACGGTCATCAAAGACTCTAATACTTAGGTGTCCAAAGGTGGTGCTTACAGATTGGGTGCAATGTTAGATCTCAGCATTGATGCCATCCTTAAATAGGTGTTGCACATTTGGGACGATTTCTAAATTGATTTGAGGGATGGAGGGATGGATCAGAATTTGACCTGCGAGGGTTGGTAAAGGATTTGAGTCATCTTTAGGTTGAGGCCGAGACTAATTCTTTGGTTTGCTTCCATGAACATCTTAAGTGAGGCTTAAAAGTTTTCTTTCAAGAGAGCAGCGATGACATTGTCATTGACATACTGAAGTTCCACAAGTAAGGTTGGTATTGTTTTCTTCTAGGAGGATTTGAGGTTCTCTAATCTATTGTAGACGATATCCAACATCACTGAGAAGCTTGATCTTGACAAGACAGAGAAAAGGGTGGGGGCTGTGACACATCCTGCTTGACCCCCTCAATGACCTCAAAGGATTCTGTCATATTACCTTTGGTAAGGACCGTTGTTGATATCGTGCTGTGGAGATGGTGGAGAATGTTGATGAATTGCACTGGATAACTGGCATTAGACAAGGCCTTCCAAAGCACTTGCCGACTGACTGAGTCAAAAGTAAAAATAAGCTAGTTATCATACCGTCCAAATGCACATCTGACAGTGCATCGAAGAGGACCAAGATCTTTACAGTGGAGGTGACAGTTGACGTAATCAAGTGATATGAAAATGGCAACAATGATGAACATTGGAAAAGAATTAGATCTTAGCTCCAACTGTGGCATGGCTATTTTAAAAGACAGTCCACATTCTGGAACATGTGAAGGGCTTGGTGCTGATGAACACTACAGGAATTATCTAGCAAAGGAATGGATGCATTATACAAATCGAAAAACTGCTAATGGTTTGGCTTGAGGTTCAGTATCCGTGTCGTATGCTGGTTAACCTAAAGCTTATTTGAGAGAGCAAAAACCTTGTATGCAGACTTAAAGTTTAAGCATTGAGATGAAAGTAATAGTGAAGATTTCATTGCCAGTTGAGGTTGGTTTAATAGATTTAAAGGGAGGGCAAGTTTGCATCACGTAAAAACTGCTAATTTTGATCTTGATAATTTTTCTGATGTGTTGGCTGAAATAATCAGGGTGGGGTGTGCTCGATATTGAGACGGGCTGTTTCGGTCGAAGATATCTGACAAACGTACATTCCAGAGCACAAATCTGCCAAAGATGGGTTTACCGTATTTCTTAGTGGTGATGCTGCTGCTGATTGCAAGCTTAAGCCTATGCTTGTGTTTTATGCCATAACTCTAGTGCTTTAAGGGAACCAGGAAGGTATTGCTTAGTCATATGGCTGTAAAATAAAATAAAAAGTATATAGTACATCCAAAAATCTATCCTTGAAGGTTTTATTAATCCTAGAAAATTCTCCTGGATGATTTTCATTCTAATATTAAAGGTGTGATCCTGCCTCCTTTGAACGTCAGCCTATGGATTTGAGTATCATTATGTCCTATGTCTATAGGATACTTTCCCTAACTATTAAAGTAATAGACAGAGGAGGAGATAACAACTTAAAAGGAATTTTGGAAGTCCTATAATATCTAAAACGTAGTAGAGAAAATTAGAGGAATGGGATGAGGTAAAGCAAACCAAAATGATTGAGGTCTGGAAGAAAGCTTTGCTTTCTGTTCATTGAAGACTTCCATGGTTTTGAAGAAACTATTGTGGCTGTGGTGAAGAAAGTGGTTGACCTTGGCAATCAACTTGAGCTCAATATTGATGTTGATGATGGTCAAGAGTTGCTTGAATCTCAGTCACAAAAGCAAAGTAATGAGGGCTTGACTGAATTGGAGTACCAAATGATTTTAGATAGAGAGGAAACGTAAGCAGAGATTCCATACCCAAAGTGATTCACAACCAAACCAAACACACAAAAAACTGAATAACTAGCAGACTTTTTCAGGCTTGTCAAAGAAGGAGTGAGTAAATTTGAAGAACAAGACCAAACTCAATAAGATACATAAAGATCCATAGAATTGTCAGTGAGTGTCCGCTATGCGATAAGGAAATATATGAAGAAAAGAAAGTCAACTTCAGTTCAATATTCAGTTTTTTTTAAAGAAGTTTGAATGGCAGCCAGAATTAGTTCCAACAACTTCAGTAATATCTCCATCAGCATCACTACCTGATACACCATCCTTTATCCTCTTTATGAGAGTAGTACCAGGAAAGTAAGTTAATCCTTTAATAACTTATCTCGTGAATAGGTAGAGCGCACACTGAGCTGGAGCTGACATGGGACTGCTGAGTAAATGAGGTATTATGTTTAGGCGGTTGCTTTACCTGAAACACTACTTTAGGTAGTGTCTCCCACCCACCTTCCGCCTCTAAACCAAAAAAAGGTTCTGTGCGCTGATTCGGTAAGGTTACTCGTTTTTTCAGTAGTGTGTTTGGGAATTCAGAACAGTGGGAATGGATGTTAGGGCAGTTGCATGCTCCTCCTGTAGGGTGTGGGAGGTAGGGGTCACCACTAGTGTCCCCACTGATTTCAACTGCGAGAAGTGCACCCAACTCCAGCTCCTCAGAAACATTAGGGAACTAGAGCTGGAGCTGGATGAACCTCGGATCATTCGGGAGGTGGAGGGGGGAGGTAATAAAGAGGTAACCTCACCTCAGGTACAGGAGAAAGTAGATGGGTTACATTTAGGGGAGGAGATGCACCAATGTCCTAGGTGGGAGATTTGCTCGAGCACTTTGGGAGGGTTTGGCAGGGGGAATGGGAACCAGAGCTACAGATCAGATAGTTGTTGAACGGGTAGAAATAGAATGCAGGGAGTCTGTCAGGAAGGATACACAGTTGATGGGGCAAAGGGATGGGTTAACATGTGTCTGTTTTAATGCAAGGAATAAGATTGATGAATTCAGAATCAGTACTTGGAACTACGATGTCATGGCCATAATGGAGACATGGATTTCACAGGGCAGGAATGGTTGCTGGATATTCCAGAGTTTAGTTCTTTTAAAAAGCACTGGGTGGAGGGGAGGGGAGCGGTAAAAGAGGAGGGAGAGTAATATTGTTAGAAAGTGCAACACAGGTGCAGAAAAGGAAGTTATTGAAGGTTTATCTACTGAGTCAGTATGGTTGGGAGAGCATTTCGGTGACAGTGACCATAACTGTCTCATCTTTACCATAGCCATGGAAAGGAATAGGAACAGACAATGTGGGAAGGTATTTAATTGGGGGAGGGGAAATTAATCTGCTATTAGACAGGAGCTGTGGTGTATAAATTGGGAACAATTGTTCTGTGGGAAATGCACAACAAATGTGGAGGCTGTTTAAGGAACATTTGTTGCGAGTGTTGGAAAACTTTGTTCCACTGAGACAGGCAAGGAATAGTAAGGTGAAGGAGCCTTGGGTGACGAGAGAAGAGGAGCTTTTTATCAAGAGGAAGAAGCAAGCTTACTTAAGGTTGAGGAAGCAAGCCTCTGGCATAGCTTTAAAGGATTACAAGGTAGGTAGGAAATAATTCAAAAATGGATTGAGGAGAGCTAGGAGGGGGCATGAAAAGACCCTGGCAGGAAGGATTAGGGATAAACCAAAGACATTCTACACTTAGGTGAGGAATAAGAGAATGATCAGAGAGAAGGTAGGGCCGATCAGGGATAGTGGAGGGAACCTGTGCCTGGAGTCTGAAGAGGTAGCAGAGGCTCTAAATTGAGTTTTTTGCTTCAGTATTGACTAGAGAGAGGGACCTTGTTGATCATGAGAACACTGTGGACCAAGTTAACAAGCTTGAACAGGTTGACATTTAAAACCAGATGTGCTGCAAATTCTGGGAAGGATAAATAAGTCCTTAGGGCCGGACGAGAGATATCCAAGGTTACTATGGGAAGTGAGGAATGAGATTGCTGTGCCTCTGGTGATGATCTTTGCATCCTCGTTCTCCACGAGATAGTACTGGATGTTTGGAAGGAGGTGAATGTTGTTCCTCTAAGGGAATAGGGAAATTCCTGGGAATTACAGACCAGTCAGTCTTATGTATGTGGTAAGCAAGGTACTGGAAAGGATTTTGAGAGATGGGGTTTATGACTATTTGGAAAAACATAGTTTGATTAAAGATAGTCAGCATGGCTTTGTGAGGGGCATGTCATGCCTAACAAGCCTTATTGAGTTCTTGGGGGATGTGACGAGACAAGTTGATGAAGGTCGAGCAGTGAATGTGGTGTATATGGATTTCAGTAAGGCATTTGATAAGGTTCCCCACGGTAGCCTCATTCAGGAAGTTAGGAGGTATAGGATCTAGGGAAATTTGACTGTCTGGATACAGAATTGGCTGGTCAAAACAAGACAGCGAGTGGGAGTGGATGGAAAGTATTCTGCCCGGAGGTCGGTGACTTGTGTCTCACAGAGATCTGTTCTTGGGCCTCTGTTCTTTGTAGTTTTTATATATGACTTGGATGAAAAAGTGGGAGGGCGGATTAGTAAGTTTGCTGATGACGCAAGGGTCGATGGTGTTGTAGCTCATGTTGAGGGCTGCTGTAGGCCTACAACAAGACATTGACAGGATGCAAAGCTGGGTTGAGAAGTGGCAGATGGAGTTCAACCTGGATAAATGTGAAGTGATTCATTTTGGAAGGTCGAATTTGAATGCTGAATATAGGGTTAAAGTCAGGATTCTTGGCAGTGTGGAGGAACAACGGGACCTTAGGGCCCACGTACATAGATTCATCAAAGTTGCCACTTAAGTTGATAGGGTTGTTAAGAAGGCGTTTTGTTTTTGACTTTCATTCACGGGGATTGAGTTTTTGGTGTAGTTCTATAAAACCCTGGTTAGACCACACTTGGAATATTGTGTCCAATTCTGGTCGCCACATTATAGGAAGGATGTAGATGCTTTAGAGAAGGTGCAGAGGAGATTTACCAGGATTCTGCGTGGATTGGAGGGCCTGTCGTATGAAAAGAGGTTGAGTGAGCTAGGGCTTTTCACACTGGTGAGAAGCATGCCACTCCCCTAACTGCCATCCATACTACCTTCAGTTAAGATAGAAAGAGAGTTAAAGAGCCCTTACCTTCTCTTACCTAAATCCCTGCTGGCTGCATCATGCCAAAACCTCTTAAGCACCTCCACTCTGACACTGGCCCACTCACTTAACAGATACTCCATTGTCCACCTTTACCTTGCCAGTCGTTCTCTTCATACAGCCACTTTATTTGGTCAGAGGGAGGGTGAGAAATACCAATGTCAGATTTAACCAGACCTTGACACCAGGTTTTGACTGTTAAGCAGGTCAGAGGTGATGACTGTGGGCATGTCTCCCAGAATTCCGCTGTGATGACTCTCAATCACTCTCTGATCTGCTTCCCATATACAAGCCAGAATCAGCAAGTGCAAGCAAAACTGATTTCTTTATCTGTTCCTGTACTGTATTTCTTGATATTATATGTAGTACATAACATTAAATATTGTATTCTGACTTCAGATTTATAACCTAGTGTACAATACTGTATACAGACAATTCCACAAAAGTACAAATACCTGCATGTTGTCCTGATATTGTGTTCAGACTTGTGTGCTTACTTGACTTAAGAGGATTCTTGGGAACAGAGTCTGTACATAACTTGGGGTACACCTGCAGTTTGAGGTATGTGTGACCTACGAAAATAGTGTTGACTTATTTGTGCTTCCAGTCTGTTGATTGCAGTAAAAATCTTTAAATGGACAATATTGTCATCCTGTGATAACCCCGAGAAAGTCCATAGGGAATCACTACTTAATCTCCTCCTGCATCTCTTTTCATTAGATTAGATTAGCTACAGTGTGGAAACAGGCCATTCGGCCCAACAAGTCCACACCAACCCTCCGAAGAGTAACCCATTCCAATACCCTGTATTTACCCATGACTAATGCACCTAACACTATGGGTAATTTAGCATGGCGAATTAACCTAACCTGCACATCTTTGAACTGTGGGAGGAAACCGGAGCACCCGGAGGAAACCCATGCAGACACGGGGGGAATGTGCAAACTCCACACAGACAGTTACCCGAGGCAGGAATTGAAACCGGGTCCCTGGCTCTGAGAGGCAGCAGTACTAACCACTGAGCCACCGTGCCACCCTACAGGGAGCTGCCCCACGTGGGGATGTGCTGGGTAGCAGAGGACTGGGCTGGGTGCAGGTGGCTGTCACCTGAAAACAGTGGTGCTCGGACCTGGCATTGTGCACCAGTTTGGTGGATGCTTGGGTATGCGGTGGAATCCCATTGTGCGTAACCCTGCTTGGATGGAATTTCACGTCGACCATAAGGTTCTGACACTCGCTCGGGAGCTTGCACCCCACAATCTGAGCCACCTGTTGGGTATGTGTAGTGTTTCGTTTTGCCTTGCAAAAAGGTGTTTTTTTTTGTACTGCATCCACCTTGACTCCTTCATCCAATGCCCTACCATGTCTTAGTGTGTTTATTTGTTGTTGAGGGCTGGGAAACTCCAGTGGAGACTCTGTATGGAAGTCCTCCCATTTTCCATTGGGGTCCTGGAGTGGAGGGTGTTGCATGCAACAGTCCCTTAGAACTGCAGATTGTAGTGGTTCACAGACTCCCAGCCAAGCTGTTTATTTTCTGCTGTGTTTGGACCATATTTATGGGTATTATTTGAAAAATCTTTTGTTGTGCTTTTGGTTGCACTTCAGCCTTATGCTCCTGGTCTGTGGGCATCTGGTGGATGGGTGTGGGCAGATGAGAGACCCAGTGGATTTGCTTTTGGGCCTGGCCAGGCTGGTTATAAACAGGTCAAGGCACTGGGCTGTGGAGGGAGTCATATCTGCCAACTGTCTGCCCCTCTTCCACTGTTATGAATGTGGTGCAGTGGTAGTGTTGCTGTCTCTTGACCAGAAGATCTGATTCGGGTCCCACTTACTCCAGAGGTATCTCTGAACAGTTTCATTAGAAATACTAAAAACCAAAAAAAAAGGAAGATTCCTTCCAACTCCATTTTGGAAAAAAAAGCAGGACTCTTGTGGTTCAGTGGTAGTGTCCCCATCACTTGGCTGGGAGGCCTGGGTTCAAATCCTACATGCTCCACAGGTGTGTAATAACATAGCTGATCAAGTTGATTAGAAAATATGTATTAGGCAGACCCAGATGGTTCTTGTACCACTGTGATAGTATCTTTACCTCTGAACCAAGATGTCCAGGTTCAAGTTTGCAAAGGTGTGTAATTGAATTTCTGAACATCTTGATTAGAAAATAAGATAAAGCAAACCCAGAGCTCTTCCTGTTGTCCCTCTTGATAGTGGGCATTAAAAATAAATTTCTAATTGGCTACATGGGTGATTTACTGGTGGCAGTTAATAGTTAAAAGCAAAAAAAGGTAATGGTGATTTATGGTGGAAAGCCTTTTGGTTGTGTGTGAGATCACTTCTGGATATAGAAAAAAATGGAGAAAATGTTAAACAGCCCAGGGATGGATCTGTAGAACCAACTGTCCTGGGTTGGGTCTGCATTAGTTACAGGTAGTTCTTCTGTAACGTGCATTTATTAAAAGTGATTTGTCTGTAACGCAATTTGTAGATTGCTGGCCTTTTTTTAAATAAAGCAAGCTACCAATTGCTGTTACACAATTCTCATCCCTGGCGCTAGGTATCACAGTGCATGGAAGACTGGACTCCGCATCAGTGTCATGTGATCAGTCGATTTGCGCGCTTTCTCGTGAAGAGCTTCGTGAAAGTTATTGTGAAATGTTTGTGCTAGTGGACTTGGAAAAGCATCATGAAAATGCCTCTACAGCCCGAGGACAAGAAGCTGGGAGCAGTCTACTAATTGAAGGACTAAAATTTGAGATAAAAGTGAAATTTTACTGGAATTGTCAAACAGTAAAAGGACAGTGTTGAGCAGTTTGAAACTTGGCTTTGTTTGATGTAAGAACTTTTTTTCTTGTTTTAAAAAGTATGTTTAGATGTTAAGGAATATCTGCACAGTCATGTGAATCAGTGACTAATCACTATGGTTAACTGCAAAAAAAATCAGTACAGGGGCTTAGACATAGTCAGTCAGCTGCTCAGGATGGTCAGGGTCAGGAATAGTGGGTGAGGGAGAGAAAGGTGGGTGACACTGAGTGGGCGAGTAGGCTGTGCAGAAGAGATTCAGGGTTAGTCAGGGTCAGATGTTAGCGAAGATGAGAGTGAGTGGGGAAGATGTTGTAAGAAATGGTAGGGTCCACTAGAAAAGAGAGAGCGAGTGTGAGCTATCAATGAGAAGATGGTGGCAGTTTCACTGGCAGTGTGTAGAAGGTCATTGTTTTCTTCCCACACTCTGTGCATTCCTTCCTGTGATTGAGACTGCACTGTCCTGAATGGTCACCATGTTTGGTGTAGCTCCAGTAGAATGGCACCCTCTGGCCTGGGAGAAGAGATTGTCTTGCCTCTGCATCACCCCATTCCCATCAGCAGCATCTCCATGTCCCTGTCCACAATAAGATACACCAATTTTCCATTGTTTGCCACATCCAGGGCCAATGCCAGGAACCATGTAGGGCAGCTATAACTTTTTAAATATGGTGCTGCACTACGGATGTTGATTAATTCTGGAATATCCAGGAAGGGTCAGATGTTAGCGAGGTGAGAGTGAGTGGGGAAGATGTTGTAAGAAATGGTAGGGTCCACTAGAAAAGAGAGCGCGAGTGTGAGCTATCAATGAGAAGATGGTGGGCCAAAGGGCCTGTACTGCGCTGTATTCTTCTAAGTGGTGAGTTGTTTTGGAAACGACACATGGTATGATGGTGCTAGAATGTGTTAGGGGACAGCAAAAGGTGGGGTAGGAAATAAGTCAGGCACACTTTTTTAAGATAAGGTGATAGACGTCCCCAAGAATCATTCTGTGAAATGCTCTGAAAAACTTAACAAAACTGACACTTAGCAAAATAAATTAACATTCAACACTTGATCTTTCCAGATAGGTTTCATATCCAGGGATCTGACTTGAGCAGTGTTAACATTGGATGGGAACAGGAGACTGGCTAGAATGTGGTGTAGTCACAGGTACAGATGCCAGTCGAGAGCAATCATTAAAGATTCTGATGAATTGCACTACACAGTGCTGTTCAATAGGTCAATTACAACAAGTCCAAATTCACTTGGACTGTGCTATCGTTTGTGTTGGGCTAACTACTGTATTTGTTTTGATTTTAACTGGTATTTTTGGTGGTTTTCCCCAACCCTGTTTTCCATAGGCCTGTCATTTCTATTGTATAATTTTCTATAACACGGTGGCTCATAACAAAGGAACTGTGCCGTTTCAGGAGAGCTACCTGTACACTACAAGTAATGTCTCTATTTTGGTGTTCAACTATAAACAATGACCCTTTCCAGTTGGGTTTCTGGAGTAGTTACTATACATCCTTTTAGCTATCAACTGAAAATTTCAATGTCCTGTTATCGGACATTCCCAACCTCTGTGGGAATCGTCACAAATATATTAGTTGCCTTCTAAGTAATGTTAAGTTGGTACTAATTGTTGTTCATTGAAGTGAAGGTCTTTAAATGTGATTTTGTTTTTATTTGGATTGTGTACATGTGTTTCTTAAAAAATTATCCAGATCTAAAAGCTTTTTTACCCAGAGTGGGGGACTCAATTTCTAGGGGTCATGCGTTCAAGGTGAGAGGGGAAAAGTTTAAGGTAAATATGCGTGGAAAGTTCTTTAAGCACAGGATGATGGGTGCCTGGAATGCATTGCCTGCAGAAGTGGTAGAGGTGGGCACGATAACGTCACTTAAGATGTATCTAGACAGATACATGAATCAGCAGATGGATGCAGCTTCTTGTGAAATAGGCGACAGATTTAGATAGAGGATCTGGATCAGCTCAGGCTTGGAGGGCCGAAGTGCCTATTCCTGTACTGTAATTTTCTTTGTTCTTTTTTCTAAAAGGATCTTAATGAAGAATGACAGAGGGCTAAAAGTACATTCTTGAGGTGGTAGTAGGGGAGCCATTGAAAAAGATATTTTCGATATGTTTAACCAGGAAACAGCATTCTCGTGCAGTTGTACAACGGAGCAGGGAGAGATGAGTTTGTGTTGGATGCATAGGATAAATGGTACAACTAAACACACGGCGAGACATCGAATTATTCTTCCGCCGCCTTCGCCTCCGCGCCTACTTCTTCAACCAGGAATCTCGCCCACCCTCTGACGACCCCTTCTCACGCCTCCAACACACCCCATCCATCTGGACACCCCGTGATGGCCTCTTACCCGCCCTCGATCTCTTCATAGCCAACTGCCGCCGCGACATTAACCGCCTCAACCTGTCCACCCCTCTTATCCAATTCAACCTCTCACCCTCACAACATACAGCCCTCCACTCCCTCCGCTCCAACCCCAACCTCACTATCAAATCGGCAGACAAGGGAGGTGTGATGGTAGTTTGGCGCACCGATCTTTACATTGCTGAGGCTAAACACCAGCTCGCGGACACCTCTTCCTACCGCCCCCTTGACCATGACCCCACCTCCCACCACCAAACTATCATCTCCCAAACCATCCATAACCTCATCACCTCAGGGGATCTCCCATCCACCGCCTCCAACCTCATCGTCCCACAACCCCGCACCGCCCGTTTCTACCTCCTGCCCATAATCCACAAACCTGACTACCCTGGCCGACCTATTGTCTCAGTCTGCTCCTGCCCCACGAACTCATCTCTGCATGCCTCGACATGGCCCTGTCCTCCTTAGTCCAAGAACTCCCCACCTACGTTCGGGACACCTCCTCCATGATTTTTGCTTCCCTGGCCCCAATGCCTTATCTTCACCATGGACGTCCAGTCCCTATACATCTCCATCCCCCATCACGAAGGCCTCAAAGCCCTCCGCTTCTTCCTTTCCCGCCGACCCAACCAGTACCCTTCCACTGACACACCCTCCTTCGACTGACTGAACC
>NC_057734.1:51176177-51183905 GCF_004010195.1 Chiloscyllium plagiosum
CCTTATCTCAGTCCCAGCCCTCGGACTCAGCACCGCCTTCTTGACCTGCAATCTTCTTCCCGACCTCTCCGCCCTACCCCCTCTCCGGCCTATCAACCTCACCTAAACCTCCTTCCACCGATCGCATTTCCAAAGCCCCTCCCCCAAGTCCCTCCTCCCTACCTTTTATCTTAGCCTGCTTGGCACACCCTCCTCATTTCTGAAGAAGGGTTTATGCCCGAAATGTCGATTCAGGATGCTGCCTGACCTGCTGCGCTTTTCCAGCAACACATTTTTCAGCTCTGGTACAACTAAATGCCAGCTAATACCATATCAGCATTCGTGTGCTATTTGAGACTCCTCCCGTTTTTCTCAGTTAAATATTCTATGACCCTCTGTTCCCTTCTTCGTCAAACACTTGATCAACTGCAACAAAGAGAGAAAGTGCAGGGGAAGTTTGTACTAGTGGGCGAGTTGAATAAAAGGCTGAGGCACCTTGACCTTAATGAGAAAGAAATCCATGAGCTCCATGAAGACTGTAAAAGTTTGCAAATGGACATAGTTTAAATGAGTGGGCAAAGATCTGACAGATGGAGTACAATGTTAATAAATGTGAAGTCATCCATTTTGGTAGGAATAACAGTAAAAAGGAGAAAGTGAGGACTCCAGATGCTGGAGATCAGAGCTGAAAATGTGTTGCTGGAAAAGCGCGGTCAGGCAGCATCCAAGGAGCAGGAGAATCGACGTTTTGGGCATGAGCCCTTTTTCAGGAATGAAGCAGAGAGGTTATTTTGCAGCTGGAGAACTCGTGCAGTTTTGGTCTCCTTATTTGAGAAAGGATGTACTGGCGTTAGAAGTGGTTCAGAGGAGACTCATGAGGTTGATTCTACAGTTGAGGGGGTTGGCTTATGACGAGAGACTGAGTAGACTAGGATTATATTCATTGGGATTTTGAAGAATGAGGGAGGGATCTTATAGAAACGTATAGAATTATGAAGGGAATAGATAAGATAGAAGTAGAGAGGATGTTTCCACTAGCAGGTGAAACTAAGACAAGAAGGCATAGCCTCAAAATTAGGGGAAGCAGATTTAGGACTGAATTGAGCAGGAACTTCTTCACCCAGAGGGTTGTGAATCTATGGAATTCCCTGCCCAGTGAAGTAGTTGAGGCTTCCTCATTAAATGTCTTTAAAGCTAAGATGGATAATTTTGTGAACAGTAAAGGAATTAAGGGTCATAGTGAGAGTTAAGTGGAGCTGAGGCCACAGAAAGATCAGCCATGATTTTATTGCATGGCGGAGCGGGTTCCAAGGGCTAGATGGCCTACTCCTGCTCCGAGTTCTTATGTTCCTTGGATCGATTATTGGAGCTGAGATTACAAGAGAGGGGAGAAAGTTTTAAGAAGACAGTTTGCAATAGAAAAAGAAGCTAGGGATATCTTTGCATTCTTCCAGGATTATCCTTGAATAGCGAGCAATTTCAGCAGGCAAGTGCTTACAATGCTTTGTGGTCCAGTCAGATCTGACAGTGGATGGCTATACCAGTTGTTGCTCATATTCCCTACAAGTATCCTTCTCTTCAACTTAAGGGGGTGGAGATGAATGCCATTCCATGGAAGACAGTCTTGGTGAGAGAAATTAAATTTCTCTATGATGCTTAATTGTATTGGATCCTAATTTGGCAATAAGTCAATTTTTAACCCCACGTCCCTGTCCTCTGCGCTAACTAAATAACCTTTATGTAATACCCGCCCATCTTTAAACATACTGATATTTATGCTCTTCCAACGCTGGCCTCTTGTGCATATTTGATATTCATAGCTCTGACATTAGTGGGAGAGGAATCAGCTGCCAGTGTAACCCATAAGCTCTGGAGCTATCTGCCTAACCTCTGTCTTTTTGCTGCTCCTTTAAAGTGCTCTTTACAACCTCCCTTTTTAAAGAAACCTTGGTTCTAACATTTCCATGTCACATTCTATACCATAATGCACCTGTGAGACCTTTAATATGGTTTACTTTTTTCCAAGTGATTTAATAAATGCATGTTGTTCTGTAAGTCAAAAAAATGAACTACAAGGTAAAGAATTGATTGAATAACTGGAAACCAAATGTTGGAACAAAGAGCTTCCTAATGAACATTGGAGTGGAAGGCATAAAAAGGTTGTGCTGTTCCTCAATGTAGTAGTGGATTATAAAGTGATGTGAAATTCCATTGTTTAAGTAGTGAAGTAGGAATCACTCTATAATTGCTGCTTTTCACTATTGTTGCATTTGAAGTGTGACAGTTTTTTTGTTTAATGTTGATCTTCCTTTTCCAGTACTAAGTTGCATTTAACTGTATATTTGCCTTCATACAGTTCTGTTTTCAGACACTGTAACACCATTGATGGGCACTGAGCACGCTTCAGCCCTCCTTTTGATAGAGTCACAAAATAATGTCATCAGCTCCATCAACCTTTTAGGAGCTCATGTCACCCATAAGGTGTGGCTAGGATGGGTCTTTGCAGAGTGATGCCCATCTCTTCAAGAAGATAATGAAGAGCGTATCAAATACTGGACCTCTGAGTTCAATGGGAACGAGGTAGAGGTCGAGGTCAAAGACCAAGATAGAGTATGTTATTGTATTCCGAGTGTTGAGTGAGTTCACTGGTCTCCAACGCCGGAGCTCAAGACAATCAATTGTGTGTGTATTTGCATGTGTGTATGGCAGGTTGGGGGGAGGGAGAATAAGTGGGATGATGTTGTTCTCCATCATTTTGTTGACCTTCTCTTCTTGTCAAAGCTTTGTGTTAATATCAAGCAGGAACAACACCTACCTTTGTAGTGTTTTTCTTCCTTCCTTCTTTCCTTTCACAGCAACAGACTCAAAATCAAAAGGCTTTCACTGATGCTCCTTTTTCCTCCTCCTCCCTCCTGAACCAACAGTCTGAAGAAGGCCCCTCCTCTTTCCCAGCACTCAGTGGCCACTCACTCCCAATCAGCAGATCCCATAGTAAGAAACTCCAGCTTCAGGCAGCAGCCGACAGCAATAGCAGCTCCAGCTCCAGTCAAAAGCTTTTGCAACCCATTTCTTTCTTCTTTCTTGACGGTGATAGGCATGGTAGCTCAGTGGCTTCACAGTGCCAGGGACCTGGGTTAGATTCCAGCCTTGGGCAAATGGCTGTTTGTGTCTGTGTCGGTTTTCTCTCTGCGTCTGTGTCGGTTTTGTCTGGGTGCTCCGGTTTCCTCCTACAATCCAAAGACATGCAGGTTAAGTGAATTGACCATGCTAAATTGCCCATGGTGTTCAATGATGTGTAAGTTAGGTGCATTAGTTAGGGGTAAATGTAGAGTAATATGGTAGGGAAAAAGAGTCTGGGGTGGATTACTCTTCAGAGGGTCGGTGTGGACTTGTTGAGCCATATGGCCTGCTTCTACACTGAAGGGATTCTATGATTCTTCTTCGCCCTCTCTTTGTCCCTCCGCAACCAGGAGTGTGAAATAAAACAAAGAACTGTGCATGCTGGACATTGAAACAAAAATGTAAATTGCTGGAGAACTCATCAGGTCTGGCAGCATATATGGAGAGAAAACAGTGGCTTTTTGGGTCTGGTGACACTACTTCAGAACTAGATAGTAGCTAGGGAAGGGTGGTACATTTGCTAAAACTGGAGCGGCAGTGGTAAAGAAGTAAATGATAAACGGAGACGGAACCAGAGGGAGAGAAAAACAATCATGCAGGCAAAAAAAAAAGAGGTGCTTAGGGGAACCTTGAAAATGGTTGTGCTGAAAGCAGCCCATGTCATGACAGGGCCTGAAGCGTGGAGCACTGCCTCAGGCCCAAGACACACATGTTGGCTGGGGAACACTTTGGGTGTGTTGAAGTCATAGGCTACTGGAAGGTAGAGGTAATTTTTGTGGACAGAAAGTTGGTGTTCCACAAGGCGGTCACCCAATCTGCGTTTAGTCTCCCTGATGCAGAGGAGAGGGGCCTCCCATCAACCATAGTGTCAGGAAATTCTTGGTTGAGGAAAAAGGTGGTTATTTCTGATGACACACACCCCTACCTCTCCAAGCTCATAATCACCAAACTCTTATAACCTGCCTCTGCCTTCTTCCCAAAAGCCATAAGCAATCCTGCCTGGGCAGACGTAATGTTTCTGCCTCATTGAAATTTATGTCTTCCTACATCCCCTTTTACTTTTTCCTTGTCCAGTCCCTCCCCACTTTCAGCCATGCTTCTTCTGAAGCTTTAATTAGTTTCAGAATTCCTGCTTCATGAGCACCAGCTGCCTGCTCTTGACCACGGATGTACATTCGCTTTTCACATCCATCCCCGATCAGCATGGTCTCGGGGCTCTTAACATCGTCTTGGAAAAAGGCCTGAACCGTTCCCATTTGTCACCATCCTCCTCCATCTGGCTGAGCATCCTCACTTTGAGCAACTTCTCCTTTAATTATTCTTTCTTCAGGGTCACAGGTGTGGCCATGGGTACCTGCATGGGCCCGGGTTATGCCTATCACTTTGTGGGGTTATAGGATCATTTCTTGTTCAAATCCTTTTCTGGTTCCTTCCCACAATTCTTCCTCTGGTACATCAATGACAAAAACAGTGCTGCTTCCTTGTTCATGCCAGTGTTGGAAACATTTATCAATTTCACTGTCAATTTCTAACCTATTCTTACCTTCATCTGGTCCACATCTGGCTCCTCTCTTCTCTTCCTCAACTTCTATTATCATAGAATCATTGCATCCTTACAATGTGGAACAGGCCATTTGGCCCAGCAAGTCCACACCGACCTCCAAAGAGTCCCACCCAGACCCATTCCCTTACTCCTATTACTCTACATTTCCCCTGACTAATGCATGTAGCCTACACATCCCTGAACATTGTGAGCAATTTAACATTGCCAATTCACCTAATCTGCACACCTTTGGACTGTGGGAGGAAATCGGAGCATCCGGAGGAAACCCATGCAGAAATGGTGAGAATGTGCAAGCTCCACACAGACAGTCGCACGAGGCTAGAATTGAACCCGAGTCCCTGGCGCCATCTGTGCTTTATTTTATTATTTATTTGTGGAACATGGGTGTGGCTGGCTTGGCAGCATTTATTGCCTGTCCCTAGTTGGCCTTGAGAAGATGATGGTGAGCTGTCTTCTTGAACTACTGCAGTCCATTTTGGGGGTAGGTTGGCCACGATATCCACTACAAACCCACTGTCTTCCACAGTTAGTTAGGTTGTCTGTAAAGACTCCATTCTATTCTTCTAGTTTTTCCATTGCATCTGTTCTGATGGCGTTGCCCTCTGCAGGGGCAGGGGGATGTCTCATAAATGATCACTGTTTTCCTCAACTAAGGATTCCCTACCACCATGGCTGACAGTGTTCCATACTTTCCACCCACCAGCATCTGCATCATAAGCTGCTATTTCTGTCACCTCCAGCACATTTCACCACCAGACACACATTCCTCTTTCCTCCCTTGTCAATCTTTCACAGGGACCATTGCCTCTGGAACACCCTGTTCCATTCCTCCTTCACTCCTAACACCTCCCCACACCTTATATGGTCGCTTCCCACGTAAATGCAAAAGATGTAACACCTGCCCATTTATCTCCTCCTTCCTCATTATCGAAGGCCCCAGACACACCTTTGAGCTAAGCATTGATTTACCCCCAATTCACTCAATCTTGTCTGCTGTATTCACTGCTCATAACCTGGTCTACTCTACTGTTGGGAGACTAAACGCGGACTGCTTTGTGGAACACCTGCATTTTATCCACAAAAATGTTCTTGATCTTCTGGTTGCCTTTCACTTCATACCACCATGTTCCACTGCTTGCTGCAGTGCTCTAGCGAAGATCAATGCAAGCTGCAAGAACAGTATCTAATTTTCTGCTTGGGGACCCTACAGCCTTCAGGACTAAATATTGAGTTTAGTAATTTTAGGACCTGAACACCCACCACCTATACCTTTTACTCACTCCATAGGCCTTGTCACACATGGGCTACTTTCAGTACAGCCAGCCCATTTTCACCCACTTTTGGTCCCCGTTGTCAGCTTTTCTATCTCCCTGGCTTACTATTATCCATCCCTTTGTGTTTCTGTCTATCTTCCTCTGTCTTGTGGCTCTGTTTCCACCTATAATTTGCTCCTTTTAAACCTCCCCCCAGAATTACTGTCTTCAGCATATAAACCATCCTCACTCAGCTACTATGTAACTCTAAAGAATAGTCACTTGATCTGAAACATTAACTCTGCTTTCTCTCCACTGATGTTGCCAGACCTGTTGAGTTTCTCCAGCAATTTCTGTTTTTGCTTCACTATAGCTGAGTGTATTTGGAGGGCAGTCAGATGGCTGGATCAATCTCTTGCTCTTTGTCTGCATCTCCCACTCAATTAGCAGGCATCAGCTAGCGGTAGCAGTGGTCCAAGAGGAGCCCCAGCCTGCAGCAGTAACTACTGTCCAAGGAGAGCTTCAGGTAGCAGCAAGTCCTTTCATGTCAGAGGTAGAGACATTACCACTGCACCACAAAAGAGCCCCCATGGTTCGTCAGGGCAGATATTTTCCAATCAACTTGTTCAGAGATGTCATTATACAGCTCTGGAGCTGATGAGACTTGAATCCAAGTACTGAATCACATTTTTATATGATCTGTGAATTTGAGAATGGTTCTATCATGTTCAACTTCTGCCTAATGAATGAAAATGACAAATTAATTCTGTTGTGCATTTTGTTAGACAAGGATCCCTAGACTGTCACTGGAGGATATGAATGTCTCTACCATTGAAATAAAGTCTTCATTCTCATTAAATTAAATTTCCTGACTTGATGGAGTGAATTAGTCATGACTGGCAGCTTTTCATTTCTCAGAGCTAGATTTGAGACCAAAGTTGCCACATCTGTCTGCACAACTCAATAAAGAGCCTTTACTTTAAATTTGCTTTGGCTCAGGCTCATTGATTAAGAACACACAGTTCCACAAAGGAGAAAACACTGTAGCAACCTGTTCCAACATGTTTGTCATTTTGAAACTACTGATCTTGCCAAGCATCAAAGGTCATTTATTTGGCACAATTTGACTAAACCATTAGAATCAGTAACTGAGCAATTTGATCCATGTTCTCTGTTTTTGGATTTTTAAAATACATCTTCAGCAGATGCTAGTGTTGGTACAAGACCATGAAATGGAACAGGGGTTAGCAAAAAAAAATGACTGGAGGGCCATCTCTGGATATGGAAGTTGTATAGGTGATGTGGGGTGCTGGCTATGAGCGCTCAAAATACTAAGCAATTGTAACTAAAGATATATTTTTGGTAAAAATTAAATTTTAAAGAGTCATCATTATTACCATCATAATGAATTATTTAGAATGAGAGAAGCAAATACAGTGATTTGTGATTATAGTGATTATATAACTAAAGCCGGCCTCTCTTTCATGCCAATTGGCTTGATTGTACAACACAGTTGGTCGATCCCTTTTACATTTGGATCAATCAGTCCGCAGATGTTGCTTCATCTGTCGAATATTTTTAACATTTTATGTTGTTATTTCTGGTTTCCAGTATGCCCAGTATTTTGCTTTTGTCAATGGAAATGCTGAGTTGAAAAGTGTGGTGCTGGAAAAGCGCAGCAGGCCAAGCAGCATCCGAGGAGCAGGAGAATCGATGTTTCGGGCATAAGCCCTTCTTCAGGAATGAGGCTGGTGTGCAAAGCGGGCTGAGATAAAAGGTAGGGGGGGACTTTGGGGAGAAGGTAGTTGAGAG
>NC_057734.1:51184843-51216141 GCF_004010195.1 Chiloscyllium plagiosum
GCACCAACCAACCCAACCGCCCCGTGGCTGAACACTTTAACTCCCCCTCCCACTCTGCCAAGCACATGCAGGTCCTTGGCCTCCTCCATCGCCAGAACCTGGCCACACGATGCCTGGAGGAAGAGCGCCTCATCTTCCGCCTAGGAACCCTCCAACCACACGTTGGAGATGTAGATTTCTCCACTTTCCTCATTTTCCCTCCCCCCACCTTATCTCAGTCCCAACCCCTGAATTCAACACCGCCCTCTTGACCTGCAATCTTCTTCCCGACCTCTCTGCCCCCACCCCCTCTCTGGCCAATCACCCTCACCCTCACCACCTTCCACCTATCGTATTCCCTCCACCCCCCCACCACCCCAAACAACACCTTTTATCTCAGCCTGCTTGGCACACCAGCTTCATTCCTGAAGAAGGGCTTATACCCGAAACGTCGATTCTCCTGCTACTCGGATGCTGCCTGGCCTGCTGCACTTTTCCAGCACCACACTTTTCAACTCTGGTCTCCAGCATCCTCACTTTCTCCTCGATAGAAATGCTGTTTTACTGTCATCTGCAATATGGGCTTAACATCAGCATACATAATATAATAATGATAGTGATTTTTGAGAAGATTTGTAGCTCAGGTTGATGATAAGTATGTAAGTTAGTTCGCTGAACTTGAAGATTCGTTTTCAGACGTTTCATCACCATACTAGGTAACATTTTCATCAGTGCAGCACGCAAGAACTACAAAAAGCAGAAGAAAAATATCTATATAATGTTTTCAAGAAAAACAGATACCCAATAAACACAATCCACTGATTCCTCAGAAACAAGCCCAAACAAGCAGACACAACGCAACCAAAAACTATAGCCACATTACCTTACATCAAAGACATATCAGAAATGACTTCCGAACTACTCAGACCCATTGGCATCAGGGTAGCCCACAACCTACCAACATATGTAAACAGCGACTAATGAACCTAAAGGATCCAGTTGATACCACCGGCAAAACTAATGTCATTTACAAGAGACCACGCAAGAACTGTAAAAAACACTACATCGGACAAACTAGCAGGATACTTGCTACCAGGATACATGAACACCAACGGGCCACCAAAAGACACTGTCTAGATTAGAGTGGTGTTGGAAAAGAATAGCAGGTCAGGCAGCATCCGAGGAGCAGGAAAATCGATGCTTTGGGCAAAAGCCCTTCAACAGGAATGGAGGCAGTGAGCCTCCAGGGTGGAGGGATAAATGGGGGGTGGTGGCGCTGGGGAGAAGGTAGCAAAGAGTACAATAGGTGAATGGGGGTGAGGATGGAGGTGATAGGTCAGAGAGGAGAGTGGAGCGGATAGGTGGGAAGGGAGATTGTCAGGTAGGACAGGCAATGAGGATGGTGCTGAGCTGCTCTGCACAAAGCCATCTGACTGTCCCAAATTAGGCTATGCTTTCCAAATGCAAGTAAATTTTATCCCTAAGAATCCCCCCTGTAGCTGCCCAGTCACCGATGTGAGGCTCACTGGTCTATAGCTTCCAGGATTTTCCCTATTTCTTTTCTTGAACAGAGGAACAGTATTGGCTACTCGCCAGTCCTCCGAGACCTCTCCAATGGCTAGTGAGGATACAAAGGTCCAAGTATCGATTCTCCTGCTCCTTGGATGCTGCCGAACCTGCTGTGCTTTTCCAGCATCACACACTTGACTCTCGGTAAGAGTCTCAGCAATCTCCTCTGTTGCTTTTCTCAATAATCTGGGATAAATTCCAATAGGCATTGGGGACTTATCCACCTTAATGCTCTTCAAGAGACCCAACACCGCTTCTTTCTTAACGTCAAAATACCCTAGCATATTAGCATACTGCACACTAATCTCAGCATTCTCCATGTTCTTCTTGGTGAATAGCAACGCAAAGTACTCATTTCAGATCTTGCCCATATGCTCTGCCTCCAAATACAAGTTCCCTCCTTTATTCTTGGGTGGTCCTTCCCTCTCCCAAGTGTTCCTGTTATTTTTAATATATGTATAAGTGTCTTGCCCCTTTTACTCTACTTGCTAGGGTCCTTCCTTGATCTCCTAATTTCTTGTTTGAGTTCTTTTCTGCTTTTGTTATATTCCTCACGGGCCTTGTCCTCTTCTGGCTTTCTAAACCTTACGTAAGCATCATTTTTCTTTTTGGTGAAATTCACAATCTCCCTCGTCCTCCAAGGATGACCTTGCCATCTTTGTTCTTCCTCCTTACTGGAAGATGCTCATCCTGAACTCTGATCAATCGGCATAAACAACTCCCACATTTGACTTGCCTGATAACTGGTGCTCCTGACTAATGCAGACATATTTTCCCTCCCTTAATTTGGATCAGTTTAAAGTAGATCATTATTTAAAGTGCAGAAAAGTACAGAATGGAAAGTAAAAAGGAAAAATTCTTCAAGAAATGTCACATGTAAATGACTTAAAAACCACAAGATGAGAAAAAAGCTTGTGGAGAGTCAATGATTCTGAAAAAAGAAACAGTGGAATGAGAACCTGGAAGTAAATGAACACCAATTGAGACTGTGCAGGAACTGTCGTTTTGGTACTGTTGGGCAGTTTAAATGGTTTAACTAGGTAAAGGCAAATTATAAGTAGCATTTGTGAAGTTGCACATTCCTGGAGAAACATTTTTAATAGTAGATGGCTAAGTCATAGCAAAGCTTATGTGTAAGGGAAGAGAAATCACTTAAAGCCCTGCATTTCTGAATCAAAACATGCATACTGAAAACTGAGATTAATTAGTAAAGTTGATGAGCTTGCAGATGATAGCAAGCAAACAGATTTTGCATTGAGTGCTCAAAGTTGTTCTCAAATTTGGGGAAATTGAAAACTAAGCATCCTATTGCCCTGAGTGGTGATACTAAACAAACCTTGTTTAGGCTGAAATAAGTGTTTCACTCAATCTTGGGCAAAGGTCAAGAAGAAATAGAGGGATGACAAGTAATTTCACTGATTACTTTGTCACAAGATGCTGTTCATGGTTATGGTACCACATCCAATTAAGGAATGGCAATATATTCTAAGTCAGGATGGTGTGTGGCTTGAAATGACATTTGCTTCCGACCTTGTCCTCTGAGTTGTGGGTTTTCAAGTTACTGGTGAGGGAGTCTGGATGCTATGCATCTTGTAGATGGTATAGACTGCTGCAACTGTGCATCAGTGGTGAAAGAAGTTGATGTTGAAGGTGTTGTGGGGTATGCCAATCAAGTGACTGATTTGACCTGGATGATGTTAAGCTTCTTGAATATTGCTGAAGGTACACACATCCAGGTAAGTGCAGTGTAGCCCATCACACTCTTCACTTGTTCTTTGTTGGTGATAGACAAGCACTTGGAAGACAGGCCATGAGTTATGTTACGAAATAGGGATATAGCAAGCCAGTCACATCAGCCACACAATATTGGAGTTTTAGTCATAAATCTCTCGATAACAGTTAATTGGTTATGATTAGTTAAAACCCAAAGTTTCATAGTTCCCATGTTGAATATAAACTTTGAAGTGTTGAAGAGCTGCCAATACTGTCAGTGATTTCTTTCCTATAGTGCATCTTTTATGATGCTGCTTCAGCTTCTTGGCAAAGTAATCCACTGGTTCAACAATCTGGTCTTGTTAACCTGAAAGAGAACTACTCCAATCCCCAGATCACTACCATCTACTGCTAGTTTAAATGGTTTGCAAAAGAACTGACAGCCTGAAGGGCATATACTTTAATGCAAGAAGTATAGTGGATAAGGCAGATGAGCTTAGGGCTTGGATTGGTGCCTGGGAGTATGACATTATTGTGATCACAGAGACTCTGTTGAAGGAAGGGCAAGATTGGCAACTAAATGTTCTAGGATATAGACAGGACAGGAAGGGAAGTAAAAGGGGAGAAGGAGTTGCATTGCTAGTCAGGGGTGATAGCTGAAAATGTGTTGCTGGAAAAGCGCAGCAGGTCAGGCAGCATCCAAGGAACAGGAGAATCGACGTTTTGGGCATAAGCCCTTCTTCAGGTCAGGGATGATATCATGGTGGTGCTGGAGGAGGAAGGAGGGCTTGAGCAGTGAGGCATTATGGGTGGAGCTGAGAAATAAGAAGGGTGCAATTACATTGGTGGGGCTGTATTACAGGCCTCCCAACAGTAAGCATGAGGTAGATGAACAAATAGGTAAACAGATGATGGAAAGATGTAGAGGCAACAGGGTGGTGGTGATGGGAGATTTAAATTTTCCCAACATTGATTGGGACGCAATTAGTGTCAGAGATCTGAATGGGGCAGAATTTGTAAGGAGCATCCAGGGAAGTTTTCGAGAGCAGTATGTCAATAGTCCGACAAGGGAAGGGGCCATATTGGACCTGGTGTTGGCAAATGAGTCAGGTGGTAGAAGTTGCAGTGGGTGATTTCTTTGAGAATAGTGACCACAATTCTCTTAGCTTTACAATAGTCTTAGACAAAGATGAGAATGGTCCTAAGGGAGTACTAAACTGGGCCAAAGCCAATTATATCAAAATTAGGTTGAAGCTGGGAAATGTGGATTGGACACAGCTATTTGAAGGAAAGTCCACATTTGAGATGTGGGAGGCTTTCAAAGATAGGTTGAAAATAGTGCAGGATCGGCATGTCCCTTTGAAAATAAGGGATAGGAAAGGCAAGATTCGTGAGCTGTGGATGACAGGCGAAATCATGTGACTAGTCAAGAGGAAAAGGGAAGCGTACATAAGGTCCAGGCAGGTAAGAACAGAACAGGCCTTGGAGGAATATTGGGAGAGTAGCATCAATGTTAAACAAGGAATCAAGCAGGCTAAAAATGATCATGAAATAACTTTAGCGAGCAGAATTATGGAGAATCCCAAGACCTTCTGTTCTTTATATAAGAAGCAAGAGGGTAACCAGAGAAAAGGTTGGTCCACTAAAGGATAAGGAAGGAAGGAAGGTTGTGCGTCGAACCTGAGAAAATGGGTGAGATTCTCAATGATTACTTTATATAAGTGTTCACTGAGGAAAGGGACATGATTAATGTTGAGATTAGAGATAGAAGTTTGTTTACTCTGGATCATGTTGACATAAGGAGGGAAGATGTGTTGGGTAGACTAAAGGATATTAAGGTGGACGAATCCCCAGGACCGGATGGAATCTGTCCCCCAGGTTGCTGAAGGAGACGAGAGAGGGAATAGCTGGGGCCTTGACAGATATCTTTGTAGCATCCTTAAACACAGGTGATGTGCCGGAGGACTGGTGGGTTATTCCAGGTAACTACAGACCAGTGAGCCTGACGTCAGTGGTGGGAAAGTTGCTGGAGAAGGTACTGAGAGATAAAATCTATTTATATTTGAAAAAAAATGGGCTTATCAGTGATGGGCAACATGGTTTTGCGCAGGGTAGATCGTGCCTTATCAACTTAATAGAATTGTTTGAGGAAGTGACCAAGTTGATAGATGAAGGAAGGGCTGTAGATATCATGTACATAGATTTTAGTAAAGCGCTTGAGAAGGTTCCCCATAGTAAACTAATAGAAGTGAAGTCACGTGGTGTGCAAGGTGTTCCAGCTAGGTGGATAAAGAACTGGTTGAGCAACAAGAGACAGAGAGTAGTAGTTGAAGGGAGTTTCTCGAAATGGAGAAAGTTGACCAGTGGTGTTCCACAGGGGTGAGTGCTGGGGTCACTGTTGTTGAAATGTACATAAATGATCTGAAAGAGTGCATTGTTGGTCTGATCAGTAAGTTTGCAGATGACACGAAGATTGGTGGAGTAGCAGAAAGCACAGGGGACTGTCAAAGAATACAGGAGAATATAGATAGACTGGAGAGTTGGGTGGAGAAGTGACAGATGGAATTCAATCCAGGCAAATGTGAGGTGATGCATTTTGGGAAGTCAATTTCTAGAGGGAACAATACTGTAAAAGGAAGGGCCTTGGGAAAAGTTGATGAGCAGAGAGATCTGGGAGTTCAGGACCATTGTACACTGAAGGTTGCTGCACAGATGGATAGAGTGGTCAAAAAGGCATATGGTATGCTTGCCTTCATTGGACGGGGTATTGAGTATAAGAGCTGGCAGGTCATGTTAAAATTGTACAAGACTTTGGTTTGGCTGCATTTAGAATACGATGTACAGTTCTAGTCGCCACATTACCAAAAGGATGCGGATGCTTTGGAGAGGGTGGAGAAAGTTTACGAGGATGTTGCTTGGTATGGAAGGTGCTAGCTATGAAGTGAGGTTGAGTAGGTTAGGATTGTTTTCATTACAAAAAAGGAGATTGAGGGGGGACCTGATTGAGGTCTACAAAATCATGAAGGGAATAGACAGGGTAGATAGAAATAAGCTTTTTCCCCAGGGTGAGGGATTCAAGAATGAGATGTCACGTCTTCAAGGCGAGAGTGAAAAGTTTAAGGGGGATACACGCAGCAAGTACTTTACACAGAGGCCGGTAGGTGCCTGGAACACGTTGCCAGCAGAGGTGGTAGAGGCAGGCATGGTAGATTCATTTAAGGTGCATCTGGGCAGATGCATGAGTAGGTGGGGAGCAGAGGGATACAGATGGTTAGGAATTGGGCGATAGGTTTTGGATCAGCTCATTGCTGGAGGGCTGAAGGGCCTGTTCCTCAGCTGTAAATTTTCTTTGTTATTTGTTCAAGTTAGGTGCTGTTGATGCAGGTTCATTTGTTGAGATTGCTTTCAGCTTTTCAAAATCTGGCATTCTATTGACCATGCCATTTGCATCTATTTTTATAGCAAGTTAGTTAAGGGTATATCAATTGTACTAGAATTAGAGATAAGCCTTTGATAAGCTGCACATTCTCAAAAACCTCATTATATCTTGTTTCATTTTAGGGGTTATGAAGTCAGTCAAAGATCTTTTGGCTGTTGTGGGTAACAGTTGTCCTGGACCTACAATATGTCCCAAATATTTCAATTTTGCTTTTGCAAATTGACTTTTTGCTAGATTTAACACCAATCAAGCTAACTGCAATTGTTTAAATAAGTTATCTAGCTGTTCAACACGTTCCTCCCATGTTACCATGTACAGTCAGTTCTTCTATAACGTGTTGGTTGTGTTCTTGTGTAACCCTGCCTTAAAGGAAAAAGCATTACAAACAGCACTTCAAGTGTTACAGCCAACAGGTTTTAAAAGTTTGCACTTTAGTTCCCAATTCGTCAATTGCGTTATAGTGAATTCATATTAATGAAATGTGTTATAACAGAACAACCTGTATTGTGATATAATCCAAGTTAACTAGACGATTAGATATGTTGGCTATAATTCTATTCATCAATTGTTGGTATATGGCTGGGGATTTCTTAAATTCAAATGGCATAACTGACATTAATACAATCCATTGCATGTGACCAAAGCAGAAAATTCCCCAGCGCTTGTCAATAGTCCCTACCAGAACCCTTTTTTAAAAAAAAAACAATTTTAGATTTGAATGGCACACTACCCTCCTGATCAATATAACCTTCTAGTCTGCGAACAGGACACAAATCTGTTCTTGTGATTGCATTCATTGTCTACACATAATCTAATTGAACCGTCTGGCTACTGTCTATTACCAGAGAACTCTAATTACTCTGGCTTGGTTCGATCAAATAATTCTCCAACATATATTGAATTTCTTTTGTTGCTTGGACCTGTTTCTCTGGGTTTAACAAATGCAAGTTTTGTTTTATCAGGTTCAAATTACCTACATCAATATTATGTTTAGTTAATGTGGTAAATCCAAGTCTTTGCAAATTCTTCTGTACTTCCTAAGCAATCTCACTTTATATCCCTGTTGATCTTTTTCCAGATATGAAAACAGTGTCTAAATCCTCTTATCTCCAAATTTGTTAATGTAATAAAGTTTGCTTTGGGAATTGTGCATTTTTTCTTTTGCTCTCATCCTTCTTTCCTCCACTTTCCTCTACTATAATTATAACCTGACACCTGTACTTTCCCATTGTCTTCTAAATGATAGTACTGTTTTAACACGTTCACATGACATAATTGATTCTTTTTCCCATAATCAGGAGTATCAGTTAGATACTCCACTTTAACCGTTTTATGGAAAACCATTGAACTTCACTTTTAATAGTTGACCTTGTAAAGGCAGCTGTACCAACATTTCACTAGCTGCTTTGAAACTTATAGTTGTATGTTTATCTGCCCACTCTTTCATTCTAGTTTGGGAAGTTTCAGATGTACTTTGTGCAATTCTACACAGTTCTGTCAACCTTTTCATAGAAATGTAGACGTATAGTTTAAGAACAGGTGAGGCTTCTTCTCGAGTTATGTGTGCAGTTCTGGTGGTCCTATTATAGGAAGGATGTTATTAAACTGGAGAGGGTGCAGAAAAGATTTACCAGGATGTTGCTGGGAATGGAGGGTTTGAGTATCCCATATGTCCCCTTAACCATTTTATTCACCTGTCCTGATATCTTAAAGGGACCAATTTTCATGCCCACCAAGGTCCCTTTGACCCTCAGTGTTTCCCAGGATCCTACTGTTCATCATGTATTCCCTTAACATGTTTGCCCTGCCCAAGTGCATCACTTCACATTTATCTGGATTGAATTCAGTTTGCTACTGGTTAGCTCATCTGACCAGCCTGTCTATATCCTGTTGTAGTCTAAAGCTATCCTCTTCACAGTTTACCACCCCACATATTTTTCTATTGTCTGCAAACCTACTGATCAATCCTTCTGCATTCAGGACTAATTTAGGACTAACATGGCCCCAAATTCTGACTCCTGTAGGGCCCTACTAGACACAGACATTCAGTCAGCAACACAGCCTTCAACCATTACTGTCTGCTGATTGCCACTCAGCCAATTGTCGATCCAATTTGTCAAATTTCCTTGGATCCCATCGGCTTTTATGTTTGGAATAAGTTTCCCTTGTGAGGCCTTATCATAAATCTTGCTGAAGTCCAAGTAAGCTACAGCAAAAGCATTGTCCTCATCTACACATCTGGTCATCTCTTGGAAAATTTAGACATCACCTCCCCTTAACAAGACCATGCTGTGACCATTTTTGATTAATTACTACCTCTCTAAATGCAGGTTAATTTTGTCTCTCAGAATTACTTCAAATGGTTTCTCCACCCCTCAGGTTAGTGTGACCGGATTGTAGTTTCCTGGTTTATTCCTTGCTCCCTTGAATATTGGCACCGCATTGGTCATCCTCCAGACCTCAAGTACCTTTGCTGTGGCCAGAGGAACTGAAATTCTTTGCAACTGCCCCTCCTATTTTCCTATCTTGCCTCACTTAACAACCTGGGGTACATTTTATTCAGCCCTGGATATTTATCTACTTTAAAGTCTGCCACTATGCTAATTTCTTTAATTGTATCTCAGACCTCCTCCCTGATTTCTATACCCATATTGTTAGTCTCACTAGTGAACACTGATCCAAAGTATCCATTTAGAATGCTACATACGTCCCCTGGCTCCATGCGCAAGTTATCATTGTGGTCCTTAATGGGCCTTACTCTTTATCCTTTATCTCATTATCGTTTTGTCCTTGATGTACCTGTAACGAAGCAGTTCAGGATTTTCCTTTACCTGCCAGATTCTTTTCATATATCCTTTAAACTCTCCTAATCTTCCTTCTAAGTTTCCCCTGGCACATTCTATACTCCTTTCAGACTTCTAATTTGAGCCCTTGGTATCTGCCATAAAGCTCTCTTTTCATCTTAATCCAAAGCTGCATCTTTGAGGTGAGGTGAGGTGGAGGGGGCGAACCTGGGTTCTTACAACCTTGCTGAATGTTCTGAAGGGTCGGTTATGTTTTGCTCCTGCCCCATTTGCAAGGTTACAACTCTCATATGCCTTACCTACCTGAACTTAGTATGTCACAGGAACTGACCTCACGTCGACCATGCCTTTTACCCATACAGGACCATTTCCATGGTTTCGGCACTAAACCTGGTCCCCTGAAGTAAACTGCCTCTCTTGCTTAGCTGAGTCTTGGGTCTAGCATTGGTGTTCCTGATGCTGTTTAAATAGTCCTAGTAGGCGTTTGTGGTCCATTACTATTACAGATTTATGTTTGTAAAGGTATTGGTTCAATTTGCTCACACCAAAGATCACCACTAACCCTCCTCTCTGTATCTGGCTGTATCATCGTTTGGCATCAGCCAAAGTCTGGGAAGCAAATGCTGTAGGGCACTTTTCTCTGATGGGCCACTGGTGAGTCAATACAGTATGAGGAGGCATGTCAGTGCATCTCGCTTGGGATCATAGTGTGCTAACGCCTTAGATGACATAGCTTCTTCAAATCCCTAAGGGCTATATATTGGCTATGGGACTACTTCCAAGGCTGACCCTTTCTTAGTAGCAAATGTAAGGGTGCCAGGATGGCAACTTGGTTATGTATGAATTTTCTGTAATAATTCACCAACCTAAGGAAACACCTAAGCTGTGGTACAGACATGGGAGCCAACGGGTGTAACCCAGTCTTGTTGAGAATACCAAGTAGGTCAATTGGCATGCCTGGAACACGTTTTTCCCTCCCAAGGCGTACACCCGCCTTGGAGAAATAAGCACTGTGTCCAAGTCTTGTAAATGCTCTTTATTGGTCTTCCTGGTTATTAGCACAACATCCAGGTAAATGGCAATCTGAGGTAGTCATTGTAAAATGTTCTCCATTGTCTGCTGAAAAATGGCACAAGCTGATGATACTCCAAAAGGCAGTTTCATATATTGGTCCAAACCCTTATAAGTACTAATTATAGCATAACCCTAGAATCCTTATCTAATTGCATTTGCAGGAATGCATGGCTCAAGGCCAGCTTCGTGAAGGACAGCGCCACTGCCAGTTTTGAGTATAGGTCTTTAATACAACGGATTGGGTATTTATCCAACAGCAAAATCTGGTTCATCATTTGTCTGAAATCCCCATAAAAGTGAACCAACTCAATGGACTTCGCAATCTGTATGACTGGTGCTCCTGTTCTGCAAACTGTATGGTTTGATGACTCCTTTGCTTGTCTCCCTGTATTTTTGGATGCAAGGCAAATAGCACTGCAGAATTGTGGAATTGCTTCTTAGTCGATATGTAATGTAACCTTAGCCCCTTTGATAGCCCCAGACCTCCCTGAGCACTTGCCACTATTTAATTAGGACTTCACGCAGGCATCCATTTTCTAATCAAAAAATGTTGACCCCATCAGGTTGAATCTTTCTCAATCAATTTCACCCTATCAAGTTTGGGCACGAGCATTTTACTACAATCAGTGGTAACTGAACCAGTTGCATCTCGCAAGAGACTGGAATCGAAGTTGTATCCTTAACCTATTGGTATTCCTCAGTATAGGTTTTCAGCCTAGCTGAGGTCTTGGACAAATTAAGGGTTGGAGTCCAGAACAAATTTTGTTAAAGATTAGTTCTGCAAACACTGATAGAGTCACAACAGTATCGACCTCCATTAGAACTGGGTGACTATTTAACCAGACATTTATTGTGGTTCTGATTTGGATATTGCTAAGCTATCTAACTGTTCCACAGCAGCTGTAGGTGGATTCTGTAGGGTGTGCAGTCTCCTGGAACTAGTCTATGAGTCCTTGTACTCAATTCAAGTCTAGTGAAATTCTTCTGCTGTCATGAGTTTGCATACCCGAAACAACTACATTGGTCTGCTGGCTCAAGAAAACTTTAACCGTTTGGCTGAAGCTTGTCTTTGTTTTGGGGTTTTGCTGTGGGCTGATCTAGGGTCCCTCTGTTTAGGAGATGTCCTGATTGAGGCTATGCAATTGACAAAGTGGCACGGTGACTCAGTGGTTAGCACTGCTGCCTCAAAGCATCAGGGACTGGCTTCAATTCCACTGTTGGGTTACTGTCCATGTGGAGTTTGCACATTCTTCCTGTGTCTGTATGGGTTTCCTCCCACAGTCCAAAGATGTGCAGGTTGAGTGGATGGGCCATGCTGAAATTGTCCATAGTAAACAGGAATGTGCAAGCTAGATGGATTAGCCATGGGAAATGTAAAGGTTACAATGATAGGCGAGGGGTTGAGCTGAGTGTGATGCTCTTTGGACTGCTGGTATGGACTTGATGGGCTGAATGGCCTGCTTCCACACTACGGATTCAATATATTAAAAAAATGGTGTTCCCCAAGCTCAGTTGGCCTGGTGATGGTGTCCATATCCATTGGCATACTCTATAACTCATAAGCGCCAATTACCGCATTTACTAATAGTACAGCCAGTTCACAGAATCATAGAATCCCTTCAGTGTGGAAACAGGTCTTTCAGCCCAACAAGTCCACACCGACCCTCCGAAGAGTAACCCACCCAGACCTATTCCCCCTGAACTCTATGGATAATTTAACATTACCAATTCACTTTGGATTGTGGGAGGAAATAGGAGCACTGGAGGAAACCCACACAGACACAGGGAGAATGTGCAAACTCCACATGGGCAGTAACCCAATGATGGAATTGAAGCCAGTCCCTGATGCTTTGAGGCTGAGTGCAAGCCACTGAGCCAGCTCCACCTAATCACTCAGCCACTTGTAGTGCCTGTTTGAAGTCCAGTTGGGGTTCAACTAGTATGTGCTTTTGCATGGTCATATCATTAATCTCACATACCAAACGGGGTCTCAGCATTTCTTTTAGGGTTAAACCAGAATCATGTACCTCTGCCAATTGTATTAATCCCGTCAAATTGTGAATTTCCCTTTTTCTTGAACTGTCAAGTAAAACCAAAAGCATCTCGGGACTAAATGAGGCTCGGTGTCGTGATGTTCCTTAGCAAATCCATTAGCTTTGAAAGGTTTTAGTATCTGGTATTTCTGGGAAAGTTAGGCTTCTAACCGAAAAACCTGCATGTCCAAACACTGTCAGAAGAATTACTTGTTGCTTTTCATCTGCCCCAATGTAATTTGCCATGAAAAAAATAAAGCATTCTTTCCACTTACTGGGTCCAGTCTTGGATGGCAGGATCAAATGAGTCAAGCTCCCCAAATAACGGCATGATGCTAGAAATGCTTACCCCAATTCAAAGATGATCGTTGTGAACAAATCCCTTCAGGGGCCTGTTTTCCTGTTGTCACACTGAAATATCTCTACGAAGGCCAGGATCCTGTCACCAAGTCATCCTTTATTTACATGTGCATTAGTGCATGACACTGACCCAACTAGCATAGAGCTGGCTCCGAGACTGAGCAGCACCCCTTGACATTCCTGTTTATATACTTTTTGGAGTCCGTTCTCAACTAAGGGGATTCTAATCTCCTGGATATATTTTTTCCATTCTACACTACTGCCATACAGCTTATTTTTATCCCAGCATCAATGTTGTATGAGTGTGTATGTTTAGGGGTCAGTAAAAACACCACGCGCAAAATAATTTTATTCAACATTTCCACCTCCAGGCAAAACATCCACATGGCCAATGAACCAGTGTCGAGCAATGCTTATATGAAAGAAAAAGTCAAGGAGAGGGTAGGGATCAAATCAAATAGAATTGGAGGGGCACTCTTGTTTATTTCTATCAGCTCAGACTCCATGAATCGACCAGGCTAACGACCCCAATCAAGGAACTCATTCTGTGAGATCTACCTGCCTGACTTCATTCCAATTCCTACACTATCCTTTTTCTTAATTGGAACATGTTGACCCTTTACTCTCAATTTTTCCTCTTTGAATACTTCCCACTTTTCTGGGACAGATTTACCTGAAAGTATTTGCTTCCAGTCCACTCTGGCCAAATTACATCTGATCTTATTAGAATCAGCCTTCCCCATTTGAGAACTTGGATTTCATACCCATCCTAGTTCTTATCCATAACAATCCTGAATCTGAAGGAGCTATGATTGCTGTGTGCAAAATGCTCCCCCACTAATACTTCAACCACTTGCCTAGCTTGGTTCCCTAAAATTCTGTCCAGTTCCAGAGCCTTCTACATGCAGGTTGACACCATCAACTTCATAACTTGTTATGATCTGTTGACCTTAATCAGTTTCTACTGTTTGGATTACTTGTTAGTTTGGTCACAGTTTTTTTTGTAATTATCTCTCTGCCTCAATTAATCTGATCATATATCATCCTGTGACTTGCTATTCAGATGTTGTCATTTTACTCACACCATCTGACACTTTTGATCACCTGCACAGATTTGTTATTCAGCCTGTCCATGCTCTACTCACATTGTTTATATGCTGTTTTGATCTCTCTGCCTATAAATTCTGTGCCTGCATGCTTCTCTTCACTTCACCTGATGAAGGAGCAGTGTTCCAAAGTTTTGATTTCAAATAAACCTGTTGAACTATAACCTGGTGTGTGACTTCTGACCTTATCAACCTTAGTCCAATGTTGGCATCTCCACATAATGGCTGAAAAAGTGTCGTGGATGCATTTAAAGAATTTGTTCCTCATACCTTTCACACGATGACTACCCTTGTTAATGTTGAGGAAGTTGAAAACTCTGCTGCTTTCACCACCTTTTACTTTTACACTTCCCTGAAACTTGCATACATATCTGCATTTCTGTCTCTCTAGGATTTTAGGGACCCTATCGTATACTCCCAGCAAATGACTGCACTTTTTTGGCTTTTAAGTTCTCCCCATATGGCTACATTTGAGGATCCTTCTAAGATGTCTAAGGGTTTAAACTAGAAAGTGATGGGTGGGGCTGGGGGGTAGGGGGGCGGGTGAATGAGTTGAGAATACGAGACAGTCAAATGGTTAAGACAGGTAGAAACAATGCAGAGAGCGAGGTGGAATTGCATTTACCTCAATGCAATAGGTCTGACACGTAAGGCAAGTAAACTCAGGGCATGGTTGAGAACATGGGACTGGGGTATCATAGATATTACAGAAATGTGGCTCAGGGATGGACAGGACTTCAGGGTATAGAAGCTATAGCAAAGATAGAAAGGGGGTCAAGAGAGGAGGGCAAGTGGCATTTTTGATTAAGAATAACATTATGGCTATACTTAGAAAATTCTGAGGCGTATGTCCAGTGAAGTTATTTAGGTAGAATTGAGAAATAAGTTCTAAGTTTACAGAGTCCAACCAGTACCCACCAGCCCTCCGAAGAGTGACCCATATAGACCCATTTCCCGACCCTATATTTACCTCTGACTAATGCACTAACTCATAAGCGCCAGTTATATCATTTACTAATAGTTCACAGAATCATAGAATCTCTTCAGTGTGGACACAGGTCTTTCAGCCCAACAAGTCCACACCGACCCTCCGAAGAGTAACCCACCTAGACCTATTCCCCCTGAACACTATGGACAATTTAGCACGGCCAATTCACCCAACCTGCACATTTTGGATTGTGGGAGGAAATAGGAGCACCCGGAGGAAACCCACACAGATACGGGGAGAATAAGCAAACTCCACACAGACAGTCGCTCGAGGCCAGAATTAAATCCTTATTGGGATTGTACTATAGACCCTCCCAGTAATCAGTGGAAAATTGAGAAGTAAATTTATAAGGAGATTGCAGCTATCTCTAAGAATAATAGGGTGGTAATGGTCAGGGATTTTAACTTTCCAGACATAGATTGGGACACTCATAGTGTTAAGGGCTTGGATGGAGATGAATTTGTTAAGTGTGTACAAGAAAATTTTCTTATTCAGTATGTGGATAAACCTACTAGAGAAGGAGCAAAACCTGACCTCCCGTTGGAAAATAAGGAAGGCCAAGTGACTGAGGTGTCAGTAGGGGAGCACTTTCAGTCCAGTGGTCTTAATTCTATTAGATTTAAAATAGTTGTGGAAATGGGTAGACCTGATCCAAAAGTCAGAGTTCTAAATTGGAGGAATCCCAATTTTGACAGTATTAGGCAAGAACTTGCAAAAGTTGATTGAAGGTGAATATTTGCAGGCGGAGAGACAGCTGGAAAGTGGGAAGCCTTCAAAAATGAGATAACGAGAGACCAGAGACGGTGTGTTCTCGTTCGTGTGAAGGGCAAGTGGTAGGTATAGTGAATGCTTGATGATGAGAGAAATTGAAACTCTAGGTCAAGAAGGAAGCATGTGTTAGGTATAGATAGCAGAAATTGAGTGAATCCTTAGAAAAGTATAAAGGCAGTAGGAGTATACTCGAGGAAAATCAGAAGGGTAAAAAGGAGACATGAGATATCTTTGATAGGGTTAAGGAGAATCCAAAGGGATTCTACAAATACATTAAGGACAAAAGAGTAACAAGGGAGAGAATAAGGCCTATTAAGAATCAACAAGCCCGCCTATGTGTGGAAGCACAGGAGATGGTGAGATACTAAACAGGTATTTCGGATTAGTGTTTTCTGTGGTGTGAGTTATGGAAGATGGAAAACTTAGGATGAAAAGTGACCATATTACAGAAGAGGAGGTGCTGGACCCATAAGGTGGATAAATTCCCGGAACCTGATCAGGCATATCCTAGAACTCTGTGGGAAGCTAGGGAAGTAATTGCTGGGTCCCTTGCTGAGATATTGGTATATCGTTGATAGCCATGGGGGTGGTGCCGGAAGACTAGAGTTTGGCTGACATGGTGCCATTATTTAAGAAGGGTGGTAAGGAAAAGCCAGGAAACTATAGACCGGTGAGCTTGATGTTAATGGTGTTGAGTTGTTGGAGTGGATTCTGAGGGACAGCATTTACATGTTGGAAAGGCAAGGACTGATTAGGGATAGTCAACATGGCTTTGTGCATGGGAAATTGTGTCTCACTAACTTGATTGAGTTTTTTGAAGTAGTAACAAAAGACAGAGCAATGGATATTGTCTATATGGACTCCAGTAAGGTGTTTGACAAGGTTCTTCATGGTTGACTGGTTAGCAAGGTTGGATCACAAGGAATACAGGGAGAACTAACCGTTTGGATGCAAAATTGGCTCGAAAGCAAGAGAGAGAGTGTGATGATGGAGGGTTGCTTTTCAGACTGGAGGCCTGTGACCAAGGTATGCTGCAAGGATTGGTGTTGGGTCCACTGCTTTTTGTCATTTATATAAATGTTTTGGATATGAATGTAGGAGGTGTGGTTGGTAAGTTTGTAGATGACACCAAAATTGGTGGTGTAATGGACAGCAAAGAAGGTTATCTCTAAGGACAGTGGGACCTTGATCAGTTGGGCAAATGGGCAGATGAAGTTAAATTTAGATGTGCTACATTTTGGAAAGGCAAATCAGAGCAGGACTTATACATTTAATGGTAACGTCCTGGGGAGTATTGTCTAAGAAGGAGTACAGGAGTTTAACCTTCCTGGTCACTTCAAAGAACTTTAACAAATGGGTGAGGCATGATCTGTCATGCACAAAGCCATTCTGACAACTCCTAATCAAATGCTATCTTTCCAAATGCCTCACCAATTTGTGTGTATCTTACAGAACATAGAAAAGTATAGCACAGAACAGACCCTTTGGTCCACAATGTTGTGCCGAGGATCATTCCTAATCTAAAATAAAATAACCGTATGCACACCTCAATTCACTGCTGTCCACGTGCATATCCAGCAGTCGCTTAAATGTCCCTAATGACTCTGCTTCCACCACCACTGCTGGCAACGTATTCCATGCATTCACAACTCTGTGCGTAAGGAACCTACCTCTGATGTCTCCTCGATACCTTCTTCCTAATATCTTAAAACTATGATCCCTCGTGGCAGTCAATCCTGGGGAAAAGTCTCTGGCTATTGACTCTATCCATGCTTCTCATTACCTTGTACACCTTGATCAGGTCACCTCTATTCCTCCTCCTCTCCAGAGAGAAAAGTCCTAGCTTAATCTACCTCTCTCCGTAAGACAAGCCTCCAGTCCAGGCAGCATCCTAGAAACTTTCTTTGTGGTCTCACCAGGGTCTTGCAGAGCTGCAGCAAAACCTCGTGGCTCTTAAATTCAATCCCCCTGTTAATGAAAGCCAAAGCACTATATGCTTTCTTAACAACCCTATCCACTTGGGTGGCAACTTTGAAAGCCAAAACACCATATGTTTTCATAACAACCCTGTCCACTTGGCAACTTGAACACCAAGATCACTCTGTTTCTCCGCACTGCCAAGAATCCTGTCTTTAATCCTATATTCAACTTTCAAGGTTCGACCTTCCAAAATGCATCACTTCACATTTATCCAAGTTGAACTCCACCTACCGTTTCTCAGCCCAGCTCTGTATCCTGCCTGTGTCGCGCTGCAGCCTGCAATAGCCCTCGATACTATCAATGGCACCTCCAACTTTTGTGTCATCAGCAAATTTACTAACTCACCTCTCAACCTCCTCATCCAAATCATTTATAAAAACCACAAAGGGTAGAGCCCTGCGGAACCCCACTCACCACTGGCCTCCAGGCAGAATACTTTCCATCTACAACCAGGCAGAGGCCTTCTGTCAGCCAACCAATTCTGAATGCAGACAGCCAAATCTCCCTGTGTCCCATACTTCCTGACTTTATGAATGAGCCTACAGTGGGGAACCTTATCAAATGCCTTGCTGAAGTCCATATACACCACATCCACTGCTCGACCTTGGTTGACCTGTCTCATCACCACCTCAAAGAACTCAGTAAGATTTATGAGGCATGACCTGCCCCTCACAAAGCCATGCTGACTGCTTTTAATCTCACTATGCGTTTCCAAATAGTCATAAATCCTATCCCTCAGAATTCTTTCCAAAACCTTGCTGATCACAGATGTAAGACCGACTGGTCTGTAATTGCCAGGGATTTCCCTATTCCCCTTCTTGAAAAGAGGACCGACATTCACCTTCCTCCAATCCTCTGGTATGACTCCTTTGGAGAGTGAGGAAGCAAAGATCTTCGCCAGTGGCTTAGCAAACTCCTTTCTTGTTTCCCGGAGCAACCTAGGACAAACCTGTTCTGGCCCTGGGGGCTTATCTATTTTAATGTTTGCCAAAACTTCCAGCACATCAATCTTGATCTGTTCAAACCTGTTTCCCAGCTCCTCAAAGTTCTCATTCACAAGGTCCCTTTCCTTAGTGAAAACCGAAGCAAAAAAGCTCATTTAGGGCTTCCCTATCTGCTCAGACTCCACGCACAAGTTCCCCACTCTATCCCTGACCAGCCCTACCTTCTCCCTGATCATTCCTCACGTTTGAGTAAAATGCCTTTGGGTTGTCCCTAATCCTTCCTGCCAAGCCTTTTTTTGTGCCTCATCCTGGCTCTCCTCAGTCCATTTCTGAGCTCCTTTCTAGTAAATCTGTACTCTTCTAAAGCTGTGCTAGATCCTTGCTTCCACTACCTTACGTGTGCTGCCTCCTTCGTTTTGACAAGAAGTTCTTCTGTTCTCGTCATCCAAGGCTCCTTAACCTTCTTGCCTGTCTCAGAGGAGCAAATTTGTGCATCACTTGCAACAATTGCTCCTGAAGCAGTCTCCACATGTCTGTTGTGCCCTTTCTGTGGAACAATTGCTCCCAATCTGTACTTCCAAACTCCTGTCCGATAGTATCATAATTTCCTTTTCCCCAGTTAAATATCTTATGGTAGACAAGAAGTAATAAGTAGTGTATCACAGAGATTAATGCTGGGCTGTCAAACTGTTTACAATTTATGTAAATAACTTGGAAGGAGGGATCGAAGGTAACTTTGACAAAGTTTCTGATGATGAAGATAATAGGAAAGTAAGTTGTGAAAAGGACATGGAGTCTACAAACCAGTATAAATCGTTTAAGTGAATGGGCAAAGATCAGACAAATGGAGTATAATGTGGAAAATTGTGAAATTGTCTATTTTAGCAGGAGAATTATAAAGAAGTGTGTCTGCTAAATGGTAGAGATTGCAGAGCTCAGAGATGCAGAGTTGTCTGGGTGTTCTGATGCCTGAATTTTAAAGGTTTGTATGCAAGTACAAATAATTAGGAAAGCTAATGGAATATTATTGTCTATTCTGAGGGAAAATGTATAAAAGAAAGTCTGAAAAACAATCGACATGATGGAGACACCCAGCAAGTTTGGCATCTTGTGTGGACAGAGAAACAGAGTTAATGCTTCAAGTTAACTTTGGAGAAACGAAGAAGAGTCATATTGATTGGTAGTTTTTTTTGTGACCAAGGGGTGAAAATTTATCTGGGGTAGATGTGAAAGTGGTGTAATCAGATCAGCCATGACTTTATTGAATAGTGGAACAAGCTCAAGGGACCAAGTTACCTACATGTCCTAATCTGTATGTTTGTATGGTGAATCAGTTGCTGATGCTCTCCTTCAATGAAGTTTTCCTATTTTGCATTTACAATTCTTTAGACACACTCTACAGCAGCACACTGCCAATCTATGCGTATGATGCCGATCGAGTTGAAGAACAAAGACGGAACCAGGAAAGCATGCCCTACATAGATGATTCACCTTCGTCATCACCTCAGCTCAGCTCCAAAAGTCGGGGTAGCAGGGACACTATCTCATCTGGATCCTTGGAATCTACCAAGTCCGTGAGTAGATTTATTCTGAAACGGTAAAGCCCAATACAATGCCTAGAGAAGAATGCAAAGATGTGAAGGGATTAAACAAAAATGTACTTTGAAAGAATATGTTGTTGCATAAGAAAATGAGTAGGGTAGCTTCTTAGCATCACTACTACATAATGAATCAAAAATAACTGAGATCAAATAAATGTTAGTTAACATTGCACATTGTAGTGTAGCCAGTTAAAGCAATGCAATGTTGGCATTTTCAGATTATTCCTAATAAAATATCATACATAAGGAAATCTGTGTTGCAAGACAGGTCATTTTGGGTTAATGACTGCTGAAAATGACTTGCTTTCTAATGATTTTCTTTTTTTGTATGTGTGCATGACAGTTAGTGCAAGATTGACATTGCCTCATTTAATGTTATTTCATTTCACCATTCAGAAACTGGGGTCATTTGAAACATTTGAAAACACAATTAGATTTTAAGTTGTTTTGTGTTGATATAACATTAGATTGCATGAACCAATTGATACAATTTTGCTCCCTAACCTACCTTTTTGCTGCTGACTCTCCAGCTTTCAATCTTGCTCTCTTGCTGATCCTTTTTCATTTTAAACCTTTTTCATTCTAATTCTCGTGCTCCCAATTCTGCTGCTTGCTGCTTTCCTTTCCTGAACCCTACTATCAGTGTGAGAGCTACAGTGCCACCAGGGTAGGGGATTCAGGACCTATGTTCTCACTCAAGGCTCGAGGTTCATATTGATCTGAAACTGGAGCTTCAGGATTGTCAGGGTGTAGATCCAATTTGCAGAATTGCATTTTGAAAGCTTTTGTCGCCAATCTCATCACTGGACTCTTATCCTTGCGAGGATTCTATTCCAAGCACAAGCGCTATCTTTTTATGCTACTATTACATTTTAATTTTATATGTAGAAATGTATATTTTGAATAATTAAATATAGATTTTAACAGTTTTTAGGTGTCTTTATTCTGTTGGAAGAAAATACATATTGTTCAAAATGCAAAACTGTTACAAACTCTGCAGATTATTGAAACAATCTGGTTGAATTTGGCTTAGGTTTGTATTTGTTGCCTAATGTACAGTGTTTTGAGGTAGAATTTGATGTTGGTGCAAAGCTAAGCCTATCTTAAACCTATTGGTATTTGAATTTTACTACTTATTATGTAACTTAACTTGGCTTTGAAGTGGAATACATGTGACCATAACTGTTAACATATGCATTTGTAAACAAAGAGAATTGGAATAGAATTTATTTGCAAAAGTGAGTGTTTTTCTAATATCCATGGCAGAATTCAGACTGTAATCTGATTTTGTCTGTACCACCTATCTGTCCCTTTCAACTGATCTTTCGATCCTTCCATGGCTAAATGAAGAGTTGGAAGTATCTGTCGATTCTTTCAATAAAAGTTGAGAGAATTCTTTTGATATTGAAATGACTTCGTTCCTTTCAAAGAAAGGCCAAAAAATCGATACCTGCTGATGCTGAGGGAGCTGTGACATGTATACTTATTTGCAACAAATTTGTTTCTGGTATTCCAATTAACTCACATTATTTTGTTGTTTAAACAACCCAAATGTGAGCTTAGAATTATTCCAATTTTTGTGAAGCCACAAACTTTCAATGGAACATAAACTTTACAGCACAGGAATGGGCCCTTCAGCCCACGATGTTGTGCCAAACATTATGTCATATTAAACTAGTTCCTTCTGCTTGCCCTTCGTCCATATTCCTCCATTCCTTGCATATTCATGTGCTTATCTAAAAGTGCCTTGAATATCCCTATATCTGTCTGCTCCACCACCCCTGGCAGTGTGATCCAGACTCTTGCCATTCTGTATGTTACACCCTTGCCCCTCACATCTCCTTTGAATGTTCCCCCTCTCAACTTAAATGCATGCCCCCTATTATTAGGCACTTCAGCTCTGGGAAAAAGATTCAGACCATCAAGTCTGTCTATGCATTGTATGATTTTATAGACTTCTATCAAGTCTCCCCTCAGCCTCCACCACCCCAGAAAACAACCTGAATTTTTCTAGCCTCTCATAGCTCATACCCTCTAATGACAGGCAGCATCCTGGTAAACCTCTTCTGCACCCTTTCCAAAGCCTCCACATATTTCCAGGAATGTGGCAACCAGAACTGAACACAATACTCTTTAAGTGTGGCCTTACCGAAGTCTTGTAAGGTTGCATCATGACGTCCTGATTCTTGTACTCAATTTCCTTACCAGTAAAGGCATGCATGCCATATGCTTTTGTTATCATCTGAACTACTTGAGTGGCCACTTTCAGGATGCTATGGGTTTGAATCTGAAGACTCCTCTGCACATTATGCTGTTGAGGGTCTACCACGAACTGTATACTTTGCCTTGACATTTGATCTTCCAAAGTGCAGGACCTCTCACTTACTCAGATTAAACTCCACCTGCCATTTCTCAGCCATATCTTCAACCGATCTATATCCCGCTGTATCCTTTGACAACCTTCTACACTAACCACAACTCCACCAATCTTTGTATTGTCCAAGTCATTTACATATATTACAAACATTAAAGGTCCTGTACGGATTCCTGTGGAACACCACTAATCATGGACTGCCAGCCAGAAAAATAGTTTTCCACTCCCTGCTGCCATCTATGGGCAAGCCAACTTTGAATCCACATAGCCAAGTCACCAGGGATCCCATGCATCTTTCACATCTGGATGAGCCTACCATGAGGGATACTGTCGGAAGTCTTACTAAAATCCATGCAGATATCTATGACTCCATGGCCATCCACTGCTCTATCCTCATCAGTCACTTTTATCACCTCCTTGAAATCAAGCAGAGGGTGACTGAGAGGGAGAGGCATCACTTCGGCACATACGTTGCAGCCTTGAAGCAGTCACCTGCCCTGAAGAGTGATTGTCGCAGGCCTAGTATTAAGGAGTACTTAAGGACCAAACACTATATCACTGTAGAGTTTCCTCCTCCCCTCCTCCTCTAACCAACAAAAAAGGTGGGGTAGATAGATGTGCAATTGGAAAAATGGTTGGTAGCAAGGTGAGTGTGGCTCAGCAAGAAGTACAAGTAAGCTCAGGTAAAGTCCTTTTAACTTTCCTCTTGAGTCTTAAAGCAGTTGATATGGCATTTAGAACAGTCACATCTTCCTCCTGCAGGATGTGGGAGGTCAGGGGAGGTTTCCATTGACCCAGGTGACTATACCTGTGGGAAGTTCACCAAGCTACAGCTCCTGGGAGACCATGTTAGGGAGCTAGAACTGGAGCTGAATGCATTCAGGATTATCCAAGCTGCTGAGCGCATTATGGACAAGAGTTTTAGTGAGGTGTGTTGCAGGCTGGGCCAAACCCCCTCAAAACATTTTAAGAAGGTAGCTCAGACCCTAACTTTTTAGTTGTTTTAGGCAAATGTAAGGTGGATATTCCATAAGTGATGGAGCTGGTCAAGGCACTTGGCTTCAAGTAAAACAATTTATTTACACACCACCGAATGAAACACAAGCAAACGAAAACAGAATTTAGAATAATAACTATTTGAAAGCCCAACCAATAAAATATCCCCGCAACTTTACAAAGGAGCTGTTCTAATTTCCTGCAACACCCCAATAAACATAACCCCTGGCAAAAAGGTAAATTCAAACACAGGTTCTTATATGAGAAATGTTAGAGAGAGAGAGTGAGTCAGCCAGGAATATCTGAATCAGGGAATCTTTTTCCCTAGCAACTTTCTTTGACCAGCAACTTCAAACCGATTGCTTGCTAAAAACCAAACCCAAAAAAAATTACATCTATTTCAATGCAAGAAGGCTGGCAGGTAAGGCCAATGAACTCAGGGCATGGACAGGTATGTGGGACTGGGATATTATAACCATTACAGAAACATGGCTAAGGGAGGGACAGGACTGGCAGCTTAATGTACCAGGGTGCAGACGCTTTAGGCAGGTATGATGTGGTGGAAAAAGGGTGGGGGGAATTGCATTTTTGATGAAGGCGAATATCAGAGCAGTAGTCAAGATGAAATAACTGAAGGATCATTGCCTGCAGTGTTAGGTGCATTAGTCAGGGGTAAATATTAGGGAATGATTCTGGGTGGGTTACTCTTTGGAGGGTCGGTGTGCACTTGTTTGGCCGAAGGGCCTGTTTCCACACTGTACGGAATCTAATCAGACCCATTCCCCTATCCTATTATCCGACATTTACCTTTGACTAATGCACCTAACTGTACATATCCCTGAACAATGAGGGCAATTTACTGTGGCTATTTCACCTAAGCTGCATCTCTTTGGATTGTGGGAGGAAACAGAAGCAGACACAGGGAGAATGTACTACCTTCACACAGATAGTCACTTGAGGCTGGAATCAAACCTGGGTCCCTGGAGCTATGAGGCAGCAATGTGCCACCCACAAATAATGAGTCTTCCTCTCTACTTCTTTGGTGAAGGTACTCATGTACACAAACATAACAATAAAAATGATTGTATAATTAATTGAAATATTTTGTAATAAAATTAATGATTGGTAGTGTGGTGATTGTAGTAATTTCATCAAGATGGATGTCTTAGAATATGTGTTCCCTGATTGGCACAGTTAATTTGGTCCAGTCAGGAATCTTCGAGGAGAAAGTGAGGTCTGCAGATGCTGGAGATCAGAGCTGAAAATGTGTTTCTGGAATCCTAGCCTGCTTAGCCTGCTTAGCTTAGTTATCTTAGCCTGCTGGAATCCTCCCTACCTTTTATCTTAGCCTGCTGGAATCCTCCCTACCTTTTATCTTAGCCTGCTGGAAATCGCATTTCCAACGCCCCTCCCCCAAGTCCCTCCTCCCTACCTTTTATCTTAGCCTGCTGGAAACCCCACTGGTCCTCACCTACCACCCCACCAATCTCCATGTACAGCGTATCATCAGCCGTCATTTCCGCCACCTCCAAACGGACCCCACCACCAAGGATATATTTCCCTCCCCTCCCCTATCAGCGTTCCGTAAAGACCACTCCCTCCGTGACTCCCTCGTCAGGTCCACACCCCCCACCAACCCAACCTCCACTCCCCGCACCTTCCCCTGCAACCGCAGGAGGTGCAAGACTGGCGCCCACACCTGCAGCATCCAGGGAACAGGAGAATCGACGTTTCGGGCATAAGCCCTTCTTCAGGAATGAGGAAAGTGTGTCCAGCAGGCTAAGATAAAAGGTAGGGAGGAGAGACTCCAACCCTCCAACCACAAGGGATGAACTCAGATTTCTCCAGTTTCCTCATTTCTCCTCCCCCGACCTTGTCTCAGTCAAATTCCTCGAACTCCGCACCGCCTTCCTAACCTTCAATCTTCTTCCTGACCTCTCCGCCCCCACCCCACTCTGACCTATCACCCTCACCTTGACCTCTTTCCACCTATCGCATTTCCAACGCCCCTCCCCCAAGTCCCTCCTCCCTACCTTTTATCTTAGCCTGCTGGACACACTTTCCTCATTCCTGAAGAAGGGCTTATGCCCGAAACGCCGATTCTCCTGTTCCCTGGATGCTGCCTGACCTGCTGCGCTGTTCCAGCAACACATTTTCAGCTCCAGTCAGGAATCCCTGGCTGACCACAGAAAGGAATATACTGGCTGTGATACCTGACTCTGAATGAGGCAGTAATATAGTCAAGGACTGTTCATTCGTAAATAAAAGCTGACTTGGTGACCTCTGTGGAGTTGTTTCAGTGGTGATGATAGTAAAGCACAATCCTGAAGATAATTGATCGCAACAGTCATCTTTGAGTTGGAATAAGCACTTCTTGCACCATGTCTTCGTTTGGGAAGTTTGATTTGTTCGACTCTGCCATCAAGGACTGAGCCCAGTATGTGGAAAGTTTTCCCAGGTAAATGACATTGTGACAGGTGAAAACCAACAGGTATTAGTCCTGACAGCCTGTTGAGCTGAAGCTTTCTCATTAGGAGCTTAACTTTTCCTGAGGCGCCAGATACTAAACCTTTTAAGAATTGATGTTGAGGAATATTATGACCCCAAGCCACCTCCAATTCTGAGGCACTATCACTTCTATCAGCAATTCGAGAACCAGGGGAATCCCTATCGAGATTTTTGACTAGATTAAGATGAGTGGCAGAAGCAAGGTACTTTGTTTAATTCTTAATGAAATGCTTAGAGTTTGCTAGGTATATGGGATTAATGGATGTAACTGCAAAAATGCCTACTAGCTGAAGCCCAACTGGACTTCACCCAGACATTATAACTGGCTTTATATTGGAAAAATGCGGCAAGGGGAACATAGTTCAACAGAGTTTGTGGAACACCATTTAGTGGAGGCAATTGCATAACCTCAGTCAGGACACATGCTGATCTGAGGGACTGTGGGTCAGCCAAGCAAAGCCAAGCCTCAGCCAAACAGTTAAAAGTTTCTTCAGGCTCCTGGCCTGCAAGCCGTTGTTGTTGTTGGTATGTGGACTTGAGACAGTGAACGAACCTCACTAGGCATAAATGGAGTAAGAGAAATCATAAACTGGATCCAGCAGAGTTCATATCATCTTCCTACATTTGTTTTGAAACAGTTATATTGCTTAGCAACATCAAATTCAGAAACAAATTCTGCTACTGCAGAAAATACGGAGATATGGCATTGAGGCTGAGTTGGAGGTTTGGATTAGGAATTGGCTGGATGGAAGAAGACAGAGGGTAGTAGTTGATGGCAAAGTTTCTTCATGGAGTGCCGTCACTAGCGGTGTTCCGCAAGGATCTGTTTTGGGACCATTGCTGTTTGTCATTTTTATAAATGACCTGGAAGAGGGGTTAGAAGGTTGGGTGAGCAAGTTTGCGGATGACACAAAAGTCGGAGGAGTTGTTGACAGTGAGGAAGCATATGGCAGGTTACAGCAGGATATAGAGAAGCTGCAGAGCTGGGCAGAAAGGTGGCAGATGGAATTCAATGTAGCTAAGTGCGAGGTGATTCACTTTGGGAAGAATAACAAAAAGATGGGGTACTGGGCTAATGGTCGGATACTTGGTATTGTGGATGAGCAGAGGGATCTTGGTGTCCATGTACACAGATCTCTGAAAGTTGCCACCCAGGTAAATAGTGTGGTGAGGAAGGCATATGGCGTACTGGCTTTTATTGGTAGAGGGATTGAGTTCCGGAGTCCTGGGGTCATGTTGCAGTTGTATAAGACTCTGGTGCGGCTGCATCTGGAATATTGTGTGCAGTTTTGGTCGCCATACTATAGGAAGGATGTGGAGGCACTGGAACGGGTGCAGAGGAGGTTTACCTGGATGTTGCCTGGTATGGAAGGAAGATCGTATGAGGAAAGACTGAGACACTTGGGGCTGTTTTCATTATAGAAAAGAAGGTTTAGGGGTGACTTGATTGAGGTGTACAAGATGATTAGGGGGTTAGATAGGGTTGACAGTGTGAACCTTTTCCCGCGTATGGAGTCGGGTATTACAAGGGGGCATAGCTTTAAATTAAGGGGGGGTAGATATAGGACTGAAGTTAGGGGTAGGTTCTTCACTCAGCGAGTCGTAAGTTCATGGAATGCCCTGCCAGTAGCAGTGGTGGACTCTCCCTCTTTATGGGCATTTAAACGGGCATTGGATAGGCATATGGAGGATAGTGGGTTAGTATAGGTTAGGTGGGCTTGGATCGGCGCAACATCGAGGGCCAAAGGGCCTGTACTGCGCTGTATTGTTCTATGTTCAATCACACATGTCTGATTGAATGGTCATCCAGTTTGAATGAAGATTGATTCTGGTGCAGCCATGTCAAAGAACAAGTAAAATTACAGCACAGGAACAGGCCCTTCGGCCCTCCAAGCCTCTGCTGATTCAGATCCTCTATCTAAATATGTCGTCTATTTTCTAAGGTTCTGTATCTCTCTGCTCCCTGCTCATTCATGTATCTGTCTTAAATGATACATCATAAATGATGCTAGCGTGTCTGCCTCTAACACCTTTGCTAGTAATGCGTTCCAGACACCAAACATCCTCTGCGTAAAGAACTTTCTATGCATATCTCCCTTAAACTTTTCCCCTTTCACATTGAGTCCCCTGCTCTGGGCAAAAGCCTCTTGCTATCCACCCTGTCTATGCCTCTCATCATTTTGTAGACCTCAATCAGGTTCCCACTTAATCTCAGTCTTTCTAATGAAAATAATCTTAATCTACTCAATCTCTCTTCATAGCTGGCACCCACCAAACCAGGCAACTTCCTGGTGAACCTCCTCTGCACCCTCTCCAAAGCATCCACATCCTCTTGGTGATATGGCGACCAGAACTGTACGCAGTATTCCAAATGTGGCCGACCCAAAGTCCTGTGCAATTGTAACATGACCTTCCAACTCTTGTACTCAACACCCTGTCCGATGAAGGAAAGCATGCCATATGCCTTTTTGACCACTATCGACCTGCGTTGCTACCTTCAGGATATAACGAACCTGAACACCCAGATATCTCTGTACATCAATTTTCCCAGGACTTTTCCATTTACTGGAGAAAGTGAGGTCTGCAGATGCTGGAGATCAGAGCTGGAAATGTGTTGCTGGAAAAGCGCAGCAGGTCAGGCAGCATCCAGGGAACAGGAGAATCGACCTTTCGGGCATAAGCCCTTCTTGAAGGGCCTGACCTGCTGCGCTTTTCCAGCAACACATTTCCAGCTCTTTTCCATTTACTGTATGGTTCCCTCTTGATTTGGATTTTCCAAAATCTTCCAAGTTGCATCACCTCTCATTTGCCTGAATTTCTCCACCCAGCTCTCCAATCTGTCTATATTCTGTTGTATTCTCTGACAGTTCCTTCACTATCTGTGGATTCAGGCATACATGTCCACATTGGCCCTTGATGGGTCCTATTCTGACTCTAGTTATTCATTTTCCTTTAATATACTTAAAGAACCTTTCTGGATTCAGCCTTCTCAGCCAAGGCTAACTTGTGCCTGTTTTTACCCTCCTGATTTCATTCTTCACTAAACTCCTGTATCCCCTAAATACCTTCAGGATATCCCTTGATCCCAACTCCCTGTACCTGAGCCATGCTGCCTCCTTTTTTCTGGTCAAAGTCTCAAAGTCTTTTGTCATCCAGGATTCCCTATTCTTGCCAACCCTGCCCTTCCCTCTTACAGGCACATAAAGACCTTGAACTCTAGCTATCTCACTTTTAAAGGCCTCCCACTTGCTGGAGGTCCCTTTGCCTGCAAACAAGCTGTTCCTGTCTAATTCCATCAAAATTTGCTTTGCCCCAATTTAAAACTTGAACCTGTGAAAGTTTTGTCCCTCTCCATAATTATTTTAAAATTAATAGGACTTTGGTCACTGGACCCAAAGTGCTCCCCCACTGTCACCTAGTCACCTGTCCTGCCCTATTTCACAAGAATAGGTCGAGTTTTGCCCCTTCCTGAGTAAGACCCTCTATATATTGCTTGAGGAAACTTTCCTGAATGCACTGAATAAATGCCACCCCCTTTAACGCTATGGGAGTCCCAGTCTATGTTAGAAAAATTAAAATCCCGTACTATGACAACCCTATTTCTTCTGCAAGTCTCCCTGCATATTTGTTCCACTTTGACTATTTGGTGGCCTATAGTACAATCCCAATAACGTCACCATCCCCTTTATATTTCATAGCTCCACCCACAAAGCCTCTCTGGATAATCCTTCAATTATTTCATCTCTGACTACTGCTGTTATACTTGTCTTAATCAAAAATGCAACTACCCCTCCCCTTCCCCCCCCCTCTGTCCTGCGTAAAGCACATGTACCGAAGCACATTATGCTGACAGTCCTGTCCCTCCCTTAGCTATGTTTCTGTATTGATGATAATGTCCCAGTCCCAGAGTTCATCGGCCTTACTTGTCAGCCTTCTTGCATTGAAGTAGATGCATTTTAATCCAACAGTCATTCCTTGCTCCCTGTCTTGTTCCAGCCTGACCTGTCACTTTAACTTATTATTTCTGATCACTGTATCTCCTTCGAACCTCTCACTTGCCTCCCTGTTGAGGTCTATGACGATAGACCAAATGAGGTCTATCCAACCTTTCTCATAGCTAAAATTTTCCATATCAGCAACATCCTGGTAAACATATTCTGTACTCTCTTCAAACCATCCACATCCTTCTGGTGATCAGAATTGTATGCAATATTCCAGGAAGGATCACTGGACCCAAAACGTTAACTTGGATTTCTCTTCACAGATACTGCCCAAACTGCTGAGCTTTTCCAGCAACTCCAATTCTTGTTTCTGATTTACAGCATCCACTGTTCTTTTGCTTTGATCTAACATTGCGTTTGCCTTCCCAACCTGCATGTCAACCTGAAGGGAATCTTGAACTAGGACTCCCAAGCCGCTTTGTTCTTCAGTTTTCCAAAGCCTAATGCATTTAGAAATAGTCTACACCTGTATTTTTCCTATCTGTCATGGGCCAGGCCAGATCCCCTCAAAATACTTAAGAAGGTAGTCTAGACCCTAACCTTTTCTTATTTCAAAGGCAAATATGTAGTGGATATTCCAGGTGTGGTGCAGCTCTCAGCTTTAGGAAAAACAATTTATTTAAACACTGTAGTCAAAACACAAACAAAAGAAAACAGAATTTAGAATAACTTAGCTTTGGAAAACTTAACCGACTCATAGAACATAGATCATAGAACAATACAGCACAGAACAGGCCCTTCGGCCCACGATGTTGTGCCGAACATTTGTCATAGCTTAAGCACCTATCCATGTACCTATCCAATTGCCAATTAAAGGTCACCAATGATTCTGACTCTGCCACTCCCACAGGCAGCGCATTCCATGCCCCCACCACTCTCTGGGTAAAGAACCTACCCCTGACATCCCCCCTATACCTTCCACCCTTCACCTTAAATTTATGTCCCCTTGTAACACTCTGTTGTACCCGGGGAAAAAGTCTCTGACTGTCTACTCTATCTATTCCTCTGATCATCTTATAAACCTCTATCAAGTCACCCATCATCCTTCGCCGTTCCAA
>NC_057734.1:51219059-51232091 GCF_004010195.1 Chiloscyllium plagiosum
CCCCCCGAAGAGTGCTAGCAAACCTACCTCCCAGGATATTGGTGCCCTTCTGGTTCAGGTGCAACCCGTCCTGTTTGTACAGGTCCCACCTTCCCCAGAATGCAGTCCAATTGTCCAAAAACCTGAAGCCCTCCCTCCTACACCATCCTTGCAGCCACGTCTTCAACTGCGCACTCTCCCTATTCCTTGCCTCACTGTTACGTGGCACCGGCAACAACCCAGAGATGACGACTCTGTCCGTCCTAGCTTTTAGCTTCCAGCCTAACTCCCTGAGCTCCTGAATGACCTCCCCACCCCTCTTCCTACCTATGTCGTTGGTGCCAAAGTGCACCACGACTTCTGGCTGCACACCCTCCCCCTTAAGGATTCTGAAGACACGGTCCGAGACATCTCGGACCCTAGCACCCAGGAGGCAACAAACCATCGAGTCTCGCAGGAGTACAGTGAAAAGTTTATAATGTTGCCACACGTGACACCATCTTAGGCACATAGGTACAAAAAAAGTAGTAACTGAAATGAGAGTTAAAAAGTGAAGCATTACTTCATAGAATAATAGAAAAATAAAGTGTTTCATAGTTTAAAATAGGAAAAGGAATAAGTTAAAAGTTCAACAGCCTTTGATGAGTCCTCTGCTTATCTATCAGTTCTCAACGCTGCCACCGCAGATACCGTTGCTGCTGCTGAACCTTCATAGTTCCATATTAACAGAAGTAGGAGTTGGCCCATCGAGCCTGTTCCGCCACTCCTTAAGATTATGGCTGATCTATCCATTGTCTCAGCTTCTCCTACCTGCATTATCCCCATAACCCTTAATTCCTCTACCATGCAAAAAATCATCCAACTGTGTCTTGAATATAATTAATGAAGCTGCCTCCACTGCTTCCTTGGACAGAGAATTCCATAGATTCACTACTCTATAGGGAAAGCAATTCCTCTTCATCTCTGTCCTAAATCTACTCCCCTGATGTTGGGCCATGTCCCTTGTCCTAGTCTCACCCACCAGCTGAAACAACGTTCCTGCTTCTACCTTATGTATTCCTTTCATAATTTTATATGTTTCTATATGATCCCCTCTCATTCTTTTAAATTCTAGCGAGTTCAGTCCCAGATGGTGCAACCTCTCCTCATAGGGTGACTCCCTTATCTCTGGAATTAATGTGGTGAACATCCTGTACACTGCCCCCAAAGCCAGTTTATCCTTCCTCAAGTAAGGAGACCAGAACTGCGCACAATACTCCAGGTGCAGCCTCACCAACACCTTGTACAATTGCAGTAGAACCGCCCTGCTCTGAAGTTCAATCCCTCTAACAATGGAAACCAATATTCCATTTGCCTTCCTGATTACTTGTTGCATCTGCAAATCAATTTTTAGCACTCCGAAGTCCCTCTGCACGACAGCATGCTGCAATATTTCACCTTTTAAATAATACTGTGACCTAAGCTTTAACTACAAAGTAGATCACCTCACATTTACCAAAATTGTACTCCATCTGCCAGACCCTTGCCCCCTCACCAGCCAACTCTTCAGTCTCCCCCGGCTTCCCAATCTTTTGGCTTTCCACTAGTCTTCACCAGATTGTATGCTTTTTCCTCTTCCTTTTATGTGTCTCTGATTCCCCTTGTTAGCAGTGGTTGATTAATTCTCCCCTTAGTATGTTATTTCTTCCTTGGGATGAATTTCTGCTGTACCTCCCACATTATCCCCAGGCACTCCTGTCATTGTTACCCCATTATGTTTCCTACTAGACTCCCCTTCCAACACTAGCCAGCTACTCCCTCATGTTTATAGTTACCTTTACTCACTTGGAATATGGTTACATGTAATTCAAGTTTCTTGCTCTCAAACTGCAATGTGAATTTGTTCATTTCATGGTCACTGCCCCCTAGGAGTTTCTTCACCTTAAACTCCCTAATCAAGTCTGCCTCATTACACATCGCCAAATTCAGAATTGCCTCTTCCTTAGTGGACTCTAGCAGAAGCTGATCGGGTATGTAGATGAGGGCAATGCTTTTGATGTAGTCTAGTTGGAATTCAGCCAAGTTTTTGAATAGGTCCCAGTTGGGAAGCTGGTAGCAAGCGTAAGAGCCCATGGCATTCAAGGAAATTTGGCAAATTGAATCCAGAATTGTCAGTAAGTGACAGGAAGCAAAGGTTGATAGTTGAGGGGTGTTTTTTGTTTAAACTAGAAAAGAGGTAGCACGGTGGCTCAGTGCTTAGCACTGCTGCCTCACAGACTTGATTCCACCCTCGGGCGACGGCGTGAAGTTTGCACATTCTCTCAGTGTCTGCATAGGTTTTCTCTGGGTGCTCGGGTTTTCCTCCCCAGCGCAAAGATGAGTAGGTTAGATGGATTGGCAATGCTAAATTGCCTGTAGTGTCAGGGATGTGCAAGCTAGGTGGCTTTGTAGGGTTAAAGGGATAGGGTAAGGAATCTGGGTCTGGGTCGATGTGGACTTGATGGGCCGAACAGCCTGCTTGTACACTATATGTAATTCGAAGCTGATTTCCCCCCCCCTCCCCCAAAATACCCATTTCTTCAACATTCCATATATGTATTTTCTAGCGATCTGCAACAACCTGATTTTCCCAGTCCACCTGCATATTGAAATCCCCTTGATTATTGTAATAGTGCCTTTCTTACATGCCTTTTCTATCTCCTGATTTATTTTCTGCTCCACATTCTGACTGCAGCTAGAGAGTCTATACATAACTCACATTAGGGTCTTTTCTTCGTTAAACAAAGAATGACGGTTGCTGGAAATCAGAAACAATTAGAAATTGCTGGAAACAGTCTGACAGCATCTGTGGAAAGAGCAGCATTCGTGTTATGGGTCCAGTGACCCTTCTCTGAAGAAGATTTTCTGATTTTGTTTCATTTTTTTTCTTTGTTGTTGTTCCTCAATCTACCCTTACAGATTCTACCCCTTCCAACCTTTATATCTTTGTGCTATTGATTTAATTTCATTTCTTACCCACCCCCACTTTCAAACTGCCTGCCCTTGCGTTTGGATGTGTATTTTTGCATGTTTAGTTCCCAGCCTGATCCCCTTGCAGCCATGTCACTGTGATGCCCACAACACACTATCTGCCAATTTCAATCTACGCTACAAGCTTATTTACCTTGCTTTGTATATTGCAAGCATTTAATACAACAGTCTCAATCCTGCATCAACTGCCCCCACCACCTTCTCAAAATAGTTCCCTTATGTGCTGTACCAGAAGTTAGACTCCTGACCCTTTGCATGCTGTGTGTCCTGTTGCTTGTTCTGGAAACTTTAATAACCTCTTCGGAACCCTCCCCCTCTTTTACCTAGTTTAAAGTCCTCATGAGCACCCTATTTAGACTTTCCATCCTGGCCTGTGCTTGGTTCAGGCAGAGCCTATCCCAACAGCACTGTTCCTTTCTGTCCAAATACTGATACCAGTGCCCCACGAAATGGAACCCATTTTCCTGCATCACTCCTTTAGTCACATGTTTATTTCCCTCAGCTACTTATCACATTATCTGAGCTATGTGCAAATTGGCAATAATCCTTAGATTACAACCTTTGTGGTTCTATTTTTTTTTAATATTATTCCTGATAGTCCCCAGTTAGACCTCTTGTCTGTGTTATTGGTGCCAGTAGGTACCCCAATAGCTGGATTCTCCCCTTCCTTCCTGAGAGACTCTAGGCATTCTTCACCTTGGCAGCATTTAAAATGCATCTGGATGGAAACGTGATTAGGAAGGTTTTGAGGTAGGCAACACACATGCAGGTCTCGCGATTCTACATCTGATCCCTTAATTTAGAATCCGCTACCACTGTCACTTTTCTTTGTGCTCCCCTGCTTGAATGGCTTCTTGGACCACAGTGGTCAGTTTAACTATCTTTCCTGCAGATTCTTTTCTATCCATATAAGGATAAGCACCTTATACCTATTGGACAAGGTCAAGAGCTGACACTCCTCCAATTTTGTGCTCAGGATCCCTGCCTCACTTCTTGTCGCATCCTCAAGACCCTGACCAGTGGCCAAAGTTGAAATATTTAAGCTACAGGATGTGATTAACTGGAACCCAGCATCAAGTTAACTCTCCCCCTCCTGGATATGCCACAGTGTCTGAAGCTCTGATTTCAGCTCATCAACGATGCTTAACATTCTTAAAGTCATAGAATCATGTACAACATGCTAACAGACTCTTCAGTCCAACTCATTTGTGCTGACTGGATATTCTAAATTGATTTAGTCCCACTTGCCAGCATATGGCCCATTTTCCTCAAAACTTTCCTATTCACGTTTCCATCCAGATGCCTTTTAAATGTTGCAATTGTACCAGCCTCCACCACTTCCTCTGGCAGCTCATTCAGAAGAAATTAGAATTTTAGAAGTTTTAAATGGTCATTGGATAGACATATGGACGAAAATGGAATAGTGTAGGATAGATGTGCTTCGGATTGGTTTCACAGATCAGCACATCATTGAGGGCCAAAGGACCAGTACTGCACTGTTATGATCTATGCAATGTTCTATCTATCTATGTAATTTAGGACTCATTGATAGTGCACTTTTTCCCCATTCGCACTATTAGTTCAGTTGCCGTGGAATTGGAGCAAAATTTAGGTAGTAGTGTTGCTAGGGTAGATCTCCATCCAACATGACAAAAGTGTCTTAATTGAGGGAGATTTGATTGTCTGAATAAACATCACTTACGGAAAATTTGAGGGCCCCTGCTTTTTCTCTGCAGGGACCTTATTAGCATTCTGCAACTTATTGACTCCCTGGAAGCTATTCCAGAACTTGCAAAAGTGTTCCAGTAGTTAGAGACAGAGCTGTTTTCATTACAAGAGTAATAAAGAAAGAAAATGGCAGTGAACATTTGTTTGGTTCACAGGCTCATTGTACAGATTTTACAAGTATATTCAGTGAAAGTAAACTGCTAGAAATTCACCACATCTGCCAGCGTGGATGGAGTCACAGTTGTTGGAGGCTGAAACAACAGCTATCTTTGTACCAAATTTCTTATGCCCTTCTTTACTATGCATTTTGTTTAATGTTGTATTTGGCAGTGAGCACTTCCTACTTTATCCAACCAACTCCATGAAGCACCACAACGTACAGCAGATTCAAGGTTATTGAATCTTGGGATATTGCAGCTTAGACTACATGTATTCTCTGCATCCTATAACTCGGAGTGAGCAGCATTTCTAGACAGAGTATAGGATATTTGATAGGTTCATCTCTCTAAAACAAGAATCATGAGGACAAACATAGCGCCCCAGTGTTTTTTTGCATTAAATATGGTAAGCTATCATTGTTACTTGGCATCTGAAATGAAAAGAAATGCCAGATTCAAGGTATTTTAATGTATTTATCATATTTCCTCGTAACTTAGCGATAGCTTTCTTTGACTTTATCTGTGAGGTCAATTTTATTTCCATAAATTCTAATAGAAACATGATATTATTTCTATTTCTATTTCTCAATAGAGCGAACCAGATTTGGAAAAGGGCCTGGAGATGCGAAAATGGGTTCTATCTGGAATCCTAGCCAGTGAGGAAATATACTTGAATCATCTAGAGGCACTTTTATTGGTATGTATAAGAGTACCCTATCTCTGTAGGACAAATCTCTTTACATTTCAAAGGATATAGTCCAGTGAAAAATTGAGAAAAGGCCGGGTAAATTGAAGCACTGTACACAGCAGACTATACAAGGCCAATTCGAAAGCACGTTCTGGGCTTTCTGAACATTGCACTGGCTCTACTAATTCCATTTACCCAGTTGGAGGGATGTTGCATAGTAAAATAATTGACACATAATCATACACATTCAACCCTGAACAGAAACTATGGAAGTGGCAAAAATGCACTAGATGTGATTTCTCCCTGGATTACTGCCCTGTCATTGAAGGTCCTGCCTTCTCAACCTTACTGCTTGACTGAGGTGTGGTGACCCTTACGTTAAACTCCACACGAGTTGTTTGTCTTTAATGAGAGAGCAGCCCTATGGTCCTCTGGGACTATGGCGACTTTACTTACTGCCCATAGAACAAACAGCATAGAACTAAAACCATCTTCACTTGCAGGATTCATATCCTTCTATTCCCTCCATGTATTCGTTCAAGTTCTTCTAAAATGCTGCTATTTGTCTGCTTCCACCACCACCTCTAGCTGTGTGCTCCAGACAGTCACCACCCTTAGTGTGAAAAACATGCCTCACATCTCTTTTAAACCCCCCCTGCCAAACCTTGAACCTGTGTCCCCTAGTAATTGACCCCTCCACCCTGGGGAAAAAAACATTATACTTTCCACTCTATCCATCCCATTCACAATCTTAAACATTTCTATCAGGTCACCCCCTCAACGTCCTGCATTTCGGTGAATAAAAGCCCAGTTGATCCAACCTTTCTTCATAGCTAAAATTCCCTATACCAGGCAACATTTTCTGTACCCTCCCCAAAGCATTCATATCCCTCTGGTAGTGTGGTAACCAGAACTGTACACAATATTCCAAGTGTGCTCTAACTAAAGTTCTATAAAGCTGCAGCATAATTTGTCCATCTTTATCCTCAATGCCCCTTCCAATGAAGGCAAGCATGCTATATAGGTCTTTTTTACTACCATATCTATCTGTGCTGGCACCTGCACTGAACTGTGGAGAGCTGCACACCCAGATCTGTCTGCATAGCAATACTCCTAAAGGTTCTGCCATTCACTGTATAATTTAGGCCTGTATTTGACCTTCCAAAAAGCATCACCTCTCATTTGTCTGGATGAAATTCCATCTGTCCTTTTTCTGCCCATGCCTGTAACTGATCCATATCCTCTGACAATTCTCTTCACGATCTGCAACTCCTCTAATCTTTGTGTCATCCGCAAACTTATTAATTAGACAGGCTATGTTTTCCTCCAAATCATTTATGTAGACCATGGTCCCAGCACATTCCTATGGAGCATCATAGTCACATCTTGCCATTCTGAAAAGTATTCTTTCAACACTACTCTCTATCTCCTACAACTAAGACAGATCTGTATCTATCGTGCCAGTACATGCCTTATACCATGTGACTTTACCTTTTGTACCAGCCTGCCGTGAGGGACCTTGTCAAAGGCTTTACTGAAGTCCACTTAGACAACATCAACTGCTTTTCCCTTATCAATCATCTTCATCGTCATTTCAAAAAACCTGATCAAGTTAGTGAGGGATAATATCCCTTGCACAAAACCATGCTGTCTATCGCTAATAAGGCCATTTGCTTCTAAATGCGTATAGATCTTGTCCCTGAGAATCTTTTCTAACAATTTCTCTACCACTGACATGAGGCCCACAGGCCTGTCATTTTCTGGGTTATCCCTACTCCTCTTCTTAAACAATGGGACAACATCGGCTATTCTTCACACCTCCTGGACCTCAAAGAGGATACAGAGATGTTTATCAATTCTCCAGCAATTTATCCTCTTGCTTCCCTCAATCTTTTGGGATAGATCCCATCAGGACCTGGGGATTTATCTACCTTAATACTTTTGAGGATGCACAACACCTCTTCCTTTTTAATAACAACTTGGCTTAGAAATTCGACATTCCCTTCCCTGAAATCATCCTCTACCAATTCCTTCTTGGTGAATACTGACACAAAGTATTTGTTTAGGACCTCACCTGCATCTTCTGGGTCCACAGATTCCCTCCTTTGTCCTTGAGTGGGTCCACCCTTTCCTTGCTACCCTCTTACTTTTTATATACGTATAAAAATGTTTGGGATTCTCTTCAATACTATTCGCTAATTACTTTTCATGACCCCTTTTAGCCATTCTAATTTCTTGTTTAAGTTCTTTACTACTTTCCTTATGTACTTCAAGGGCTTCGTCAGTTTCCATCCTCCTACACCTTGCTTATGCTTCCTTTTTCTTTTTGACCAAGGTCATAACATCCCTTGGTTATCCAAGGTTGACATAACTTGCCATACCTATCCTTCATTCTCACAAGAATATGGCTGCTCCTGAACTCTTATGATCAGCTGTTTGAAATATTCCCGCATGTTTGATGTAGATTTACCCTCAAACAGCTGCCTCCAATCAAAGTTCTCCAGTTCCTGCCTAATATTGTTGTAGTACTCCTTTCCTTATTTTATTGCTTTCACCTGAGGACTGCTGTTATCCCTATCCATGAGTATCTTAAAACTCTTGGTATTATGGTCACTTCTCCCAAAACGCTCTCCGACTGAAACTTCACTGACCTGGATGGGCTCATTTCCTAAAACAGGAACCCTTCTGAATGGTCCTTACAAATTCTGCCCCATCCAAGCCCCTAGCACGAAGTGAGTCCCAGTCAGTATAGAGTGATAATTAAGGGAATTTTTAAATTTAGAACTTAAAAAGTGGTGATATGGTGGCTCAGTGGTTAGCACTGCTGCCTCACAGTACCAGGGACCCAGGTTTGATTCCAGCCTCTGTCTGTGTGGAGTTTCCATATTCTCCGCGTGGCTTTCCTCCAGGTGCTCCGGTTTCCCCCCTCAGTGCAAAGATGAGTAGGTTGGGTGGATTGGCCATGGTAAATTGCCTGTATTATCCAAGGATGTGAAAGCTAGGTAGATTTGCCATGGGAAATGCACATTACAGGGATAGGAGAGGAGGAGTGGCTCTGGATAGGTGCTCTTCAGAGGGTCAGTGTAGACTTGATGGGCGAAATTCCCTGCTTCCACACTATAGTGATTCTATGGTTCTAAGGCTGTGTCCTGTGGGGTTATGCACAGGTCAGTGTTGAAGTCCTTGCTCTTTTTTGGTTTATGTAAATGATTCAGACTCTAATGTAGGAAGGTTGATTGATAAGTTCACAGATGATACAAAAATTGGTGTGTTAAATGGGGGTTGTCTTAGCCTGCAAGGGTCTACAGTTCATAGGGTGAAAGAAAAACTTGGACAGAGTAAGGCATACAGGTTACACTGCACAGAATGTGCTCTTGGCAAGATCAACATTAACAAGATCAGCATTATTTGAAGTTAGAGAGTCCATTCAAGTGTCTAATAATGGCAGGGAAGAAACTGTTCTTGAACCTGCTGGTCCACGTGTTCAAGCCTCTGTATCTTCTGACTGATGGAAGAGGTCATAGGAGAGCATTACCAGGTGGGATTGGGTTTTTAATGATGTTGGTAGCCTTTCTGTGGCAACGAGACATGTAAGTGGAGTCCAGAGATGGGAGGTTGGCTTCTGTGATGGCCTGAGCTATGCACACAACCTTCTGTAGTTTCTTACGGTCCTGGGCAGAGCAGTTGCTATACAAGGCCGTTATGCACCAGGACAGTATACTTTCTGTGGTGCATTTGTAAAAGTTGGTGAGGGTCCTTACGAACGTGCCAAATTCCTGAGCTGCCTGAGGAAGAAGAGGCATTGAAATACAGAATTTAAGAGCAGGGAAGTTTTGGTGGAAAAGAATAAAATATTCGTTATGCCATAATCTTATAATATTAATGCAGTTCTGGAATTCACATTGTAGGAGGGATGTGATAGCACTGGACAGGGTTCATTGAAGATTTACCAGGATATTGCCTGGGTTGGAGAATTTTATGAAGAGAGATTGGACAACCAGTTTTGTTTTCCTGTGAGCAAAGGAGATTGAGAGGGGATGTGATGAAAATTTACAGAAGTATGAGAGGCACTGACAGGAAGAAACGTTTTCCTTTGATGGAAGGATTGTTGACCAGGGTCAGAGATTTAAGATAAGGGGCAGAAGGTTTTGGGGAACTGTGAGGAAAAGCTTTTTAACCCAGAGGATGGTGAGAATCTGGAGCTCACTGCCCATATGGGTGGTCGATGCAGATGCACAAACACATTTAACAAGTATTTAGGTGATCACTTGAGATGCCAAGGCATACAAGGCCAAGTACTGTAAAAGGGCATTAGATTAGGTAAGTGGTTGCTTCTGATTGGTGTGGATGCAATGGGCCGAAAGGCCTTTTTCTGCGCTGTGGCTATCTATGGCTCTAAGATATCCAAAGCTGTTGAAATTGAATAGAAAAATATTGAAGGTCCTGTAACAGGCATTATTTTTAATGGATTGTGAGGCTGAACCCAGTGAGAGGAAAATAATCATGAAGTGATGACATAGATCAGGGAGTCAGGTAGGTGAGTATACCATAAAGCTTCTAATTTAATGTGCAAGGTATGGGAAAATGGTAGGTTTGGCAGTGGGTAATGATGCTCATTTAATGAGCTGGTGCAGGCATGATGTACCTTCTGTGCCTGAACTCTTCAGTGATTTTGTAATCTAAACAAAACAACTATTAAATCTGAAGTTGCCTATTTAAGATGGATGAAGAGAAATGTTTTCTTTCAGGTGGTGCTAGTTTTTGGAGCACTGTTTCTTGAAAGGTGGTCAAGGCAGACCCTGTGAATATTTTTAAAACTGAAGTAATTAGATTCTTGGTAAGGAAGGGGTGGAAAGTTTATTAGGGGAAGGTGGGAATCTGGAATTATCAGATCAGCCATGATCTTATTGAATGGTGGAGTGACTGAAGGAACCAAGTGGCCACCTTGTATGCCTAATTTGTATGTTTTGACCCAACATAGAAGACAATTCCATCTTTCAGCCTCAAATAAAATATTTTTGTATTTCTCAGTGAATAAGATGACCCACATTTTAGGCAAGTCTTTTTAAGGATGCAGGGACCAATTTTAATGTTGAAATCCACAGTATGTCGTGTACTAGGTTAACCATTTGGTATAAAAACTAAAGCAAATTCAATCATTTTTTATAGTGCGGAGTTAATTAAATCTAGCTGATGTTAAAAGTAAAATAACAAAGTACAGTCGCACTAAAGGGTTCTGAATATTGCAGAAAGTAAAATCTGAGCTATATTGATGAGGATAACAATAAAAATATTTTGGTTACTTTCCTACGAAATAAAGGGACTTCATCACAGGAGTAGTAGTTGTTTTCTAATATCTTCTCTATTATTCATTGAAATTGGCACAACATCCACGATCATTCAGTCACTTCACTACCAATACTCAGTAGCAACACTGTATACTGTCTAAAGATGCATTGCAGTTGTCATACGTACTTAGGTACAGTGAAAAGTTTCATTTTGTGTGCACTGCTGGCTGATCAGACCATACAAAGTGCCGAGGGTAATAGAACAAAGCTAAGAATACAACATTATAGCTGCAGAATCATAGTCATAGAGATACTTAGCACATCCTTCAGTCCAACTTGTCCATGCTGACCAGTTATCCTAAATTAATCTAGTCCCATTTGTCAGTGTTTGGCCCATATCTGTCTAAACCCTTCCTCTTCATGTAACCATCCAGATGTATTTTTAATGCTGTAATTGTACCAGCCTCCACCAGTTCCTCTGGCAGCTCATTCCATACACACTCCGCCCACTGCGTGAAAAAAATGCCCCTGAGATCCCTTTTAAGTCTTTCCCCTTTCACCTTAAACCTACCCAGGGGAAAAAGACCATGGCTATTCACACTGTCCATGCCCCTCATGATTTCCTGAACCCTTTCAAGTTTAACAGAATCTTACCTATAACAAGGAGATCAGAATTGAACGCAGCATTTCAAAAGTGACCTTTAACTAATGTCCTGCACAGCTGCAACATGACCTCCCAACTCCAAAACTTAGTGCACTGACAAATAAAGGCAAGCGTATCAAATGCCTTCTTCACTACCCTGTCGATCTGCGACTCCACTTTCAAGAACTGTGAACCTATACTCCAAGGTCCTTTTTGTTTGGCAAAATTTGTCAGGACCTTACCATTAAGTGTATAAGTCCTGTCCTGATTTGCCCTCCCAAAAAGTGCCACTTCACATTTATCTAAATGAAACTCCATCTGCCCATCTAATCAAGGTCCTGTTGTACTCTGAGGTAACCTTCGCTGTTCACTACACTGCCAATTTTGGTGTTACCTGCAAATTTACTAATCATACCCTCTATATTCACATTCAAATTATTTATATAAATGACAAAAAGCAGTGGATCTAGCACTGATCTCTGCAGCACACCACTGGTCACAGGCCTCCAGTCCAAATAGCCCTTCAGCAGCACCCTTTGCCTCCTACCTTTGATTCGGTTCTGTATCCAAATAACTAGTTCTTTCTGTATGCCTTGTGATCTAACCTTGTTAACCAGTGTACCATGTGGAATCTTGTAGAACACCTTACTGAAGTCCACTACTCTGCCTTTATCAATCCTCTTCATCACTTCTTCAAAAAAGCTCAAGTTAAAGAGATACAATTTCCCATGCACAGAGTCATGTTGACTATCCCTAATCAGACCTTGCCTTTCCAAGTACATGTAAATCCTTCCCTCAGAATCCCCTCCAGCAAGTTACCCACCACTGATGTCAGTCTCACCGGTCTATAGTTCTCTGTCTTTTCCTTACCACTTCTCTAAAATAATGGCATCACGTTAGTCGACCTCCACTCTTCCGTCACCTTAACCATGGCTACCAGTGGACGAGGTACAAGGAGGGTGAGATCAGCATTACGTTTAAAATTTGAAAGGTTCATTCAGAAGTCTAATAACAGTGAGGAAGAAGCTGTTTTGAATCTCTTTGTTTTTTTTTTAACCCCCACACTGCTGCCTAACTGCGGTAGTGCTTATTTTTTTCCCTAGCACCCATGGTGTGTGTGTGCAGGTGTGAGACACAGTGAGAGACACAAAGTGCACGAATCTTTATTCAATTTCCACCACCAGGAAGATAGGAAAACACTCAGGTGGCTAGTGACAAGCAGTGCCCTTCACATCAAAGGGCAGTGCTGTGTGATCAAACAGTGAAGGGGAGGGCAGGGAGTAAATCAAAATAGAGTTGGAGGTGGAAATAGTGCACTCCACTCCCTGCGGCGCCCACCTCTTCCTGAACAACTCCAGGTGGACACTGCGTGCTCCTTCTCCAAGGACACCCGGGCTCTAACGTAACCGCGGAAGAGGGGCAGGCAGTCGGCCCTAATGACCCCCTCCACGGCCCGCTGCTTGGACCTGTTTATGGCCAGTTTGGCCAGGCCCAGGAACAGACCCACGAGGAGGTCTTCAGACCTGCCCTCCCTCCTCC
>NC_057734.1:51232677-51235338 GCF_004010195.1 Chiloscyllium plagiosum
AGCAACGGCTCCCTGACGACAGCCGCTACTCCTGCCGGAGGGTAGGCGCGGCGCGATTCGACCATGTTCCAGACAGTGATCAGGTCCTGATAAAAGACAGGCAGTGTCTTGAGGGCGACCTCCAAATGAATCTCTTTGTATGTGTATCAAACTTGTTTGTCTTCTGCCTGACTGAAGAGGGAGTAAGAGAGTATAACCAGGGTGGGTGGGGTCTTTAATTATGTTCGTTGCTTTCCCGAGGCAGTGGGAAGTATAGATGGAGTCAGTGAGTGGAAGGCCAGTTTGTGTGATGGACTGGGCTGTATTCGTGATTCACATGTAGTTTCTCGTGACCTTGGGAAGAGCATTTGCCAAACCACGCTGTGGTGTATCCAGATAGAATGCTTTCTATGGTGAACTTTAAAATTGATAAGACTCCTTGTGGACATACTGAATTTCCTTAGCCTTCTGAGGAAGTAGAGATTTTTTTTTGACATTGTGTCAACATGGGTGGACCAGGTCAGATTGTTGGTTATCATCATTCCCAGGAACATGATGCTGTTGACTATCTCCACCTCAGCACCTTTGATACCTACAGGGGTGTGCCTTAGACAACAACTTCCAAACCAACAACCACTTCCATCTAGAAAGGTAAGTACAGCGGATGCATGGGAACACCATCACCTGAAAGTTCCCCTCCAACCACCTCACCACTCTGACTTGGAAACATTTTGGCATTCCTTCAGTGCTACTGGTTTGATGTACTGGAGTTCCCTCCATAACGGCATTGTGGGCCTGTCTGCAACACATGGATTACAGCAGTTCAAGAGGTAGTTAATCACCATCTTCTCGAGGGCAAGTTGAGACAGGCAATAAATGCTGGTCCAACCTAGCACACCCACATCTCACGTGTGAGTAACAAAGAAAATCATGTCATGTGGGCACCTCTGGCTCAGTCAACATTTATTGACCATTCCTAGCCCAGAAGGCTGTTAAAAGTCTCATTTCACATATCTGGATTCACATTGAGGCTCATTCTGGGGTAGGTGGGACCTCTACAAACAGGATGGTCTACACCTGAGAGAAAGTGAGGACTGCACATGCTGGAGATCAGAGCTGAAAAATGTGTTGCTGGAAAAGCGCAGCAGGTCAGGCAGCATCCAAGGAACAGGAGAATCGACGTTTCGGGCATAAGCCCTTCTTCAGGAATCTTCAGTTTACACCTGAACTAGAGGGATACCTGGGGCGTGAAATTTGCTAATGCTCTTCGGGAGGGTCGAAACTAATTCAGCAAGGGGTTGGGAAACTGCATTGTAGTTTCAGTGCCCAGGAGGTTGAGAGTAGTGAGGTCAGAAATAAGGTTTCAAGTTTGCAAGAGGACACCAACAGCATGGGTTGGTACCTGGGACTTTGATGTTGTGGCCATTTCGGAGGTGTGGCATTGTTAGTCAAGGACAGTATTACGGTGGCAGAAAGGACATTTGAGGATTGGCTACTGAGGTAGTATGGGCTTAGGTTAGAAGCAGGAATGGAGAGGTCACCCTGGTGGGAGTTTTCCGTAGGCCTCTGAATTGTTCCAGAGATGTAGAGGAAAGGATAGCAAAGGTGATTCTGGATAGGAGTGAGAGTAACAGGGTAGTTGTTATGGGCGCTTTAACTTTCCAAATATTGACAGGGAATACTATAGTTCGAGTACTTTAGATGGGTCAGTTTTTGTCCAGTGTGTGCAGGAGAGTTTTCTGACATAGTGTGTAGACAGGTCAACAAGAGGCCAGGCCACATTGCATTTGGAACTGGGTAATGAACCTGGCCAGATGTTAGATTTGGAGGTAGGTGAGCATTTTGGTGACAGTGACCACACTTCAGGTATGTTTTCTTTAGCGATGGAAAGGGATAGGTATATACTACAGGGCAAGTGTTATGGCTGGGGGAAAGGCAATTATGATGCGATTAGGCAAGATTTAGGAATCGGAGGATGGGGAAGAAAACTGCAAGGGATGGGCACAATTGAAATGTGGAGCTTATTTAAGGAACAGTTACTGCGTGTCCTTGATAACTAGGTACCTGTCGATAAGGCAGGGAGGAAGTGGTCGAGTGAGGGAGCCATGGTTTACTAAAGAAGTTGAATTTCTTGTCAAAAAGGAAGAAGATGACTTATATTAGAATGAGACGTGTAGGCTCAGTTAGGACGCTCGAGAGTTACAAGTTAGCCAGGAAAGAAAGAGAGAGCTAAGAAGAGCCATAAGACATAGGAGCGGAAGTAAGGCCATTCGGCCCATCGAGTCCACTCCGCCATTCAATCATGGCTGATGAGCATTTCAACTCCACTTACCCGCATTCTCCCCGTAGCCCTTAATTCCTTGTGACATCAAGAATTTATCAATTTCTGCCTTGAAGACATTTAGCGTCCCAGCCTCCACTGCACTCTGTGGCAATGAATTCCACAGGCCCAGCACTCTCTGGCTGAAGAAATGTCTCCGCATTTCTGTTCTGAATTTACCCCCTCTAATTCTAAGGCTGTGTCCACGGGTCCTAGTCTCCTCGCCTAACGGAAACAATTTCCTAGCGTCCACCCTCTCCAAGCCATCTCTCAAGGAATTAAGGGATATGGGGAGAGTGCGGGTAAGTGGCGTTGAAATGCCCATCAGCCATGATTGAATGGCAGAGTGGACTCGATGGGCC
>NC_057734.1:51236603-51259633 GCF_004010195.1 Chiloscyllium plagiosum
GCCTCCGACGCTCCAGGGGAAACAGCCCCAGCCTGTTCAGCCTCTCTCTGTAGCTCAAATCCTCCAGCCCTGGCAACATCCTTGTAAATCTTTTCTTAACCCTTTCAAGTCTGAAAAACAACCCTCCACCACCACCCTCTGCCTTCAACCTTTGAGCCAGTTCTGAATCCAAATGGCTAGTTCTCCCTGTATTTTGAGAGATCTAACCTCGCTAATCAGTCTCCCATGGGGAACCTTGTCGAATGCCTTATTAAAATCCATATAGATCACATCTACTGCTCTGCCCTCATCAATCCTCTTTGTTACTTCTTCAAAAAGCTCAATCAAGTTTGTGAGACATGATTTCCCATGCACAAAACCATGTGACTATCCCTTATCAGTCCTTGCCTTTTCAAATACATGTACATCCTATCCCTCAGGATTCCCTCCAACAACTTGCCCATCACTGAGGTAAGGCTCACTTGCCTCACTTGTAAGGCTCACTTGCCTCCAACAACTTGCCCACCACTGAGGTAAGGCTGACTTGTAAGGCTCACTTCGAAGGGGAGGTCGTGCCTGTTGGAGTTCTTTGAAGAGGTGACAAGTAGGTTAGACCAGGGAAACCCAGTGGATGTGGTCTATCTAGACTTCCAAAAGGCCTTTGATAAGGTGCCACACGGGAGGCTGCTGAGTAAGGTGAGGGCCCATGGTGTTCGAGGTGAGCTACTGGTATGGATTGAGGATTGGCTGTCTGACAGAAGGCAGAGAGTTGGGATAAAAGGTTCTTTTTTGGGAAGGCAGCCGGTGACAAGCGGTGTCCCGCAGGGTTCAGTGTTGGGGCCACAGCTGTTCACATTATATATTAATGATCTGGATGAAAGGACTGGGAGCATTCTCGCGAAGTTTGCTGATGATACAAAGTTAGGTGAACAGGCAGGTAGTACTGAGGAAGTGGGGAGGCTGCAGAAGGAACTAGAGAGTTTGGAGGAGTGGTCCAGGAAATGGCTGATGGAATTCAATGTGAGCAAATGCGAGGTCTTGCACTTTGGAAAAAAGAATAGAAGCATGGACTACTTTCTACACGGTGAGAAAATTCGTAAAGCCAAAGTAAAGAGGGATCTGGGAGTGCTAGTCGAGGATTCTCTCAAGTTAAACATGCAGGTGGAGTCCATGATTAAGAAAGCGAATGCAATGTTGTCAATTATCTCAAGAGGGTTGGAATATAAAAGCACTGTTGTGCTACTGAGACTTTATAAAGCTCTGGTTAGGCCCCATTTGGAGTACTGTGTCCAGTTTTGGTCCCCACACCTCAAGTGGGGACATGAGAAATTGTTGACAGATAGAATCAAGGAAAACCCTAAAGCTTTCTACAGATATACCAGGAATAAAAATATGATGAGAGTAAGATTAGGGCCAATCAAGGATAGTAGTGGGAAGTTGTGCGTGGAATCCAAGGAGATAGGGGAAGCACTAAATAAGAGTGCAGCTTTGCTTGCTGAGCTGTAGGTTTGATATCCAGACGTTTCATTACCTGGCTAGGTAACATCATCAGTGGCAACCTCCAAGTGAAGCAAAGCAAACATCATCTGCATACAGCGAGATCTTATGTAATTTTGATCCCACTTCTGGAGCTGATATTTTGAGATCCCCACGAATGGCCTCTGCCAACGGTTCAATCACCAACGTAAAAAGTAATGGTGAAAGGGGACAGCCCTGCCGGCTGCCCCTAGAAATATTAAAATTGCTTGATCGTATCCCGTTGGTAATGACCGCCGTGAGAGGTACACCGTTGAGAACCTTTACCCATCTTATGAAAACTTCGCCCAGACCAAACGGTCTAGAGTACAGAAAAGGTACGGCCACTCAATCAAATGCCTTCTCTGCATCTAAAGAAATCACCAATCCCTGTATTGACTGCTTTTGGCATGCTTGAATTATGTTAAGCAGCCTCCTGACATTATTGGAGGAACTGCGACCCTTTATGAAGCCCGTCTGATCCTCTTTAATATAGAAGGTAACACGGTCTCCAGCCTTAACGCAAGAGCCTTAGAGAGGATCTTAAAGTCCACATTTAAGAGCGAGATGGACCTGTTCTTCAGAAACGGCTTATGCCCGAAACGTCGATTCTCCTGTTCCCTGGATGCTGCCTGACCTGCTGCGCTTTTCCAGCAATACATTTTCAGCTCTGATCTCCAGCATCTGCAGTCCTCACTTTCTCCTTGAATCCACTGTAACATCCTTAATTTTAACCATGAAGTACACTGCAGCATGATCAGAGATAGCAATATTACCAATCGTACAGGATGCCACCAGATCCAGGGTTACCGCAGGGGTCAGAAAAAAATCAATCCTCGTGTGACATCTATGCGGATTGGAGAAAAATGTGAAATCCCTACCTGTAGGCTGGAGACACCTCCAGAAGTCCACCAACCCTAATTCCCCACACTAACCCAATAACTGTTTAGTTTGTGCAGAGGGTATCGAGGGACCTTTAGGCAACCTGTCTACTGTGAGGTCCATGAGGCAGTTAAAATCTCCCCCTATAATGATGTGCCGGGACTTGAGACTTATCAGTTTTGAAAAAGCATCTACCAAGAATTTAAGAGGATGAGCTGAGGGACAATAAACATTTAAAATACCATATTCTTCCCCATTTATCAAGGCTTTAAGAATTACAAACCTCCCGTATATGTCTTTAACACATTTCAACAATTTAAATGAGAGATTTTTCCTAACCGATGTAGCCACTCTCCTACTTCTGATATTAAATGATGAAAAATAAACTCGGTCAAAGCCATTCTGCTGTAATTTCAGATGCTCCTTGTCATCCAAATGTGTCTTCTGTAACAAAGCAATATCCACCTTCTCCTTTTTAAGACTCAAGAGTACCTTCTTCCTCTTAATTGGTGAGTGACTTCCCTTGATATTCCAGGTACACCATTTAATCAAATCATTAGCTATAATCTTCTGCAATTACATTTAAATTCCAGATACGAGGAACCCGAACCACAAATTGCTGAGCCTTAGTGTCGCATGGTCCACCAAATATAAACCTACATAAACTAAAGCCACTACATTTAACAAACATACAAAATTATTAAAAATAAAAAAAAACAAAAACCAGAAAACAAGCCAACATATAAAGTACAATAGCACTGAGTAGGGGAACTCACCCCCTGCCCAGAGAGGGCAACTACCCGTCCCGAACTGCCCATAAATAGGCATCTAACCATCTCAACCATCTTCACTTCTCCCAGCTAGAGCGGCTTTGCAAGCACAAGCTATAAAGAATAAACACCCCATTGAATATCAATATCGATAAAAAAAAAATTCTTTTATTAAAAAAAAGGGGAATAAATACCCCACCCATCCTTTGGTATGTCCTAACTTAGAAATTTAAAATGTACATCTTAACCACCGCCAGACATAGTTTGAACCAAATTATTATCAATAGAGGTTAAAGGGAAAAACAAAGCTCCAACCAGATTTCCTCCATTTCTTTTACGGAATGATAGACGCATACCCAATCAACAATATTTATACATACTACAATTGTTTAAATTAGGTTAGTTTGTCCACAAAGTCTCTTGCCTTCTCCGATGTGTCAAAGAGATGCATGGATTCCTCTAAGGTGACCCGAAGCACTGCCGCATATCTCAGGGAGTACTGAATCCCAAGCTGCTTCAGTCTTCTCTTGACACCATCATACGATTTTTGTTTCTGGATCACTGCTGCTGAAAAGTCCGGGAAAAACATGATCTTAGACCCCTCGTAAATTAGGGCTTTTGGATCCTTCCTCTGGAGTCTGGAAGCCTCCATGACTCTCTCTTTATCCCGGTAATGATGGAACTACACCAGGAAAGGACGAGGGCATTGACCCAGACCCGACCTCTGCGCTGTGACCTGGTGAGCCCTCTCTATCTTTAATCCTCTCATGTCAGTCTCCAAGATGATACGAATGTTTTTTCTCCTGACCCTGTTTTCAAGATCATCCACTTGGTCACGCAAATTACGAACCTGCGTCTTCAGGGCTTGGATCTCACCCTTGAATGAACTGGCATCAGCTTCCACCACTATGACCCTGTGCTCCACCTCATCCATCCTCTTCTCCAGGTCTCCCTGCTGCTGCTCATGCTTCTGCAGCATGAGAGAGACTGGAGCCAGCTTCTCTTCAATCTGTTTCCCCAGCATCTCGCAAGATTTTGAGAGCTGGTTCACCAGGTCCTGGAAAGTAATCTGCTCTGAGGCTGCTGCAGGCTGAGCTGCAAACCCGGCCTCGGATGCTCCTCCACCCTTTTTAGGCATTTCTGGACAGCTGAAAATCCAGGTAAGTCCATTTTTAAATGTTTCTTGGGGCTCCACAATCTTTCCAAAGCCCCAAGAAATCCTAATGACTTGGGTTGGGCGGGTTAAAGGACCGTCCTGCTCCTGCTGCAATGCGAAGCTCTGCAGTGTGATCTTCTCAGATCGCTGCCATCTTAGATCCCCAATCTTTACTATTGATACTTGTTCATTGTAACGGTCACCCAATTAATATGTATGTTACCCTATCTGGATGCTCCTCCCTGTAAAATAACTATATACTTCATTGAGAAACTGCTGTTCCAGAGAAGGCAGGGAACTCATGTCCCTGTGCACGTGGGTGATCGTTCTCTCTCTGGAATAAAGATGAAGGAGGTAAAACTATACTGTGTCTCTGAGCATTTTGCTTCGACTGGGGAGTGGGGTGGGGGAAGGGCAGGAATGGGACGATAGTGGGTTGAGAGGTGGTGAATGGAGTTTAATGCAGAAAAGTGTGAGGATCAACAGGAATAAAGAGTACTGGGCTAATGGTAAGATCCTTGGTCGTGTAGATGAACAGAGAGATCTTGTCTATTTACATAGATCTCTGAAAATTCCCACCCACGTTGATAGGGTTGCTAAGACGACATATGCTGTGTTAACTTTTATTGGTAGAGGGATTGAGTTTTGGAGCCAAGAGGTCATGCTGCAGCTGTACAGAACTCTGGTGCGGCCGCACGTGGGGTATTGTGTACAGTTCTGTTCACCGTATTATAGGAAGGATGTGGAAGTGTTGGAATGAGTTCAGAGGAGACTTACTAGGATGTTGCCTGGTATAGCGGGTAGGTCTTATGAGGAAAGGCTGAGGGACTTGAGACTAATTTCACTAGAGAAAAGAAGGTTGAGAGGTGACTTAATTTAAGACATTTAAGATAATCAGAAGGTTAGATAGAGTGCACAGTGAGAGCCTTTTTCCTTGGATGGTGATGATGAACTTGAGGGGACACAGCTTTAAATTGAGGGGCAATGGATATGGGACAGATGTCAGAGGTAGAACACAGAACATTACAGCGCATTACAGGCCCTTTGGCCCTCGATGTTGCGCCGCCCTGTCATACTAGTCTGAAGCCCATCCCACCTACACTATTCCATGTATGTCCATATGCCTGTCCAATGACAACTTAAATATACTTAAACTTGGCGAATCTACTACCGTTGCAGGCAAAGCATTCCATACCCTTACTACTCTCTGAGTAAAGAAACTACCTCTGACATCTGTCTTATACCTATCTCCCCTCACTTTAAAGTTGTGTCCCCTCGTGTTTGCTGTCCCCATACTTGGAAAAAGGCTCTCCCTGTCCACCCTATCTAACCCTCTGATTATCTTATATGTCTCTATTAAGTCACCTCTCAACCTTTATCTCTCTAATGAGAACAGCCTCAAGGCCCTCAGCCTTTCCTCGTAAGACATTTCTTCCATACCAGGCAACATCCTAGTAAATCTCCTCTGCACCCTTTCCAAAGCTTCCCCATCCTTCTTATACTGTGGTGACCAGAACTGTACCACAATACTCCAAGTGCGGCCGTTCCAGAACTTTGTACAGCTGCGGCATAACCTCCTGGTTCCGGAACTCAATCCCTCTATTAATAAAGGCCAAAACACTCTATGCCTTCTTAAAAACCCTAGTTAAGACTTGCCAGCTTTCAGGGCATTTAAATGGTCATTGCATAAACATACAGATGGAATAGTGTAGATTCGTTGGGCTTCAGATTGGTTTCACAGTTCGACTCAACATCGTGGGCTGAAGGGCCTGTATTGCGCTGTTATGTTGTATGTAGGCCAGATTAGATAAGAATAACAAATTGCCTTCTGTAAAGGCCATCATTAAACGAATGGGTTTTTATGACAATTGACAATGATTACATGATGGTCATTAAGTTCCAGGTTTTAATTGAACTCAAATTTCTCTATCTGCCATGGTGACATTCTGATCATGCTCCTTCAGCATTAGCCCTTGCTCCAATTTACTAATCTGGTGACATTACCGTTATGGCAGTGCCTCCTTACCTGGTGATTAAATTCTACCTTTTTTAGCTTGAGTAGCTGCCTGTGTCACAATGTACATCCTCGCATTACCTCCACAAGACACGAGTCAAACCTTAACAATATGAGTAAGCCATTTAACCAAAAAAAGCAATCAGAAACAAAAACAGAAAATGCTGGAAAAAACTCAGTAGGTCTGGCAGCATATGTAGAGAGCAAGCAGAGTTCATTTTTCAGGTCCTGTGACCCTTCTACAAAATGCCTTTTGATTCTGCTCTGTATGTAATGATAGAGATGCTGAATCAACACTTTGCCTCAGTTTTGATGGTGGAGACCAATAGTGCGATTCCAGTTGGAAAAGGCAAGTCAGAGGCAAAAATAAGATGGAACATAGAAGAATCAACATCAATAGAGAAAAACTACTAGGCAAATTAAAATTGAGGACAGACAAGTGTGATGGCTTATGTCCTAGGGTGTTAATGGAAGTGGCAGCAGAGATCCATTGGTTACAATATTCCTAAATTCCCTCGACACAGGAAAGGTTCCAGTGGATAGGGAAATGGCTAATATAATGCCATATTCCAAAAGTGGGGCGAACGCAAAATGTGGGAAATTACTGACCAGTTAGTTTAACATCTATTGGGAATGTGTTGGAATCAGTTATCAATAAAGCAATATCAGGACATTTGGAAAGTCAAAACACTTTCCATCAGAGTCAGCATGGCTTTATGAAGGGAAAATCATTTTGACTGATTTGCTAGAGTTCTTTGAAGAAGTAACAAGCAAAGTAAATAATTGAGGATAATGTAGATGTAATTTATCTAGACTTCTGGAAAGCATTTGATAAGATGCCAAACAAAAGGTTAATTCACAAGGTTGGATCGTATGGGATTAGAGGTAATTTATTAGTCTGGATAAATGACTGACTGACTGGCTGATGAACAGAAGACAGAGAGTCAGGATAAATGGATTTTTATCCGGATGGCAAGATGTAACTAGTGGGGTGCCACAGGGTTTGGTCCTTGGACCCCAGTTATTTACAACCTACACTAACAACTTTGACACAGGGATAGAAGGCTCTATTGCCAAATTTGCGGACAACACAAAAAATTGATGGGATGGTAAATTGCAATGAAGAAATAACCTTATAAATGGATATGGATAGATTAGGAGAGTGGGCCAAAATGTTGTTCATTGTGGATAAATGCGAGTTCTTGCGTTTGGTCGATTAAACTGGGAAGGCGACCTATTACCTTGGGAAGAGACTTGAAGGTGCTCCGGTGCAGAGGGATCGCGGTGTACTTGTTCATGAATCCCAGTAAACTAGCATGTAGGTACAGCAACTAATAAAGAAAGTGAATAGAATGTTGGCTTTTATAGCAAAGAGAATAGAATGTAAAGGTAAGGAAGTATTGCTGCAACTGTACAAGGTATTGTTGAGACCGCACGTGGATTATTGTTTCCAGTTTTCTTCCCCTTATTTGAGGAAAGATTAGAGGCCGTTCAGAGGAGGTTCACTAGATTGATCCCAAAGATTAGGGGTTTGTCGTATGAAGAGAGGTTGAACAGTTTAGTCCTATATGCTCTGAAATTTAGAAGAATGAGGGAAGATCAAATTGAGTTATTCAAGATGATAAAAGGTGTGGATAAAATAGACATGGAGCGGATGCTTCCTCTTGTGGGGCATTCTAGGATGGATGAGCAGTCATAGTCTTAGGGTAAGGAGTAGCAAATTCAAAACAGAGTTGAGGAGAAACTACTTCTCCCAAAGGGTTGTGAATCTGTGGAATTTGCTGCCTCGAGGTGCTAGGACAATCAGTAAATTTAAGGAGGGGTTAATCAGATTTTTAATTGTAATAGGTTGAAGGCCTATGAGAGAAGGCAGGAAAATGGAGGTGAGGAGCAGACTTGATGGGCTGAATGGCTTAATTCTGCTCTGCTGTCTTATGAACTTATGATGCTTTTCTTCTGCTCCCCCCAACACTTGACTCCCTTGTTTATCAAATATCTATCCAACTTAGCCATAAATAAATTCAACGATCCAGCCTCAACTGTAGCCTTAGAAAGAAAATTCTACCAATTAATAACCTTGGAAGATTTTCTTTATCTCTGTTTGTGGAACCATTAGAGATTGTTGTAAAAACTTATCTTCGCTAATGTCCTTTAGGTAAGGAAATCTGCTGACCAGTCCCACAACAATGTGGTTGGCTCTTAGAATGCTCTCTGCAATGGCCTAGCAAGCCATTCATTGTATTGCAATGTCTAAGGAAAACACTGAAACGGGCAGATGATTTGGCATTGTCTAAGACACTTAAAACAAGAATGGAAAGCTGTTGATCCTGCAGTCTTCCTTGCTAGGATCTGAAGCCTTTTAACTATATTGAGAGAGTTGGCCCACAGACCAGTTGCATAACAGCCTGACTTTGTCTGCAAGGTATGATTCCATGAGCATGACAGTGTCCCAGACGTCCCTATTGCCATCTGTGGATAAGTCCTACCGCAGAACACACCTGTCGAGGTGGAGACACAGTGTTTAGAAGTTGGGATGGAGTTGCCCTCAGAGTCTTCAGTTGTCTGTGGATGCCATGAAGTCTCACGACATTAACTCAAACACAAGCAACAAATCTGATGTTCATTACTACCTACTTACACTTCACCCTACCAATTGGGAGAAACACTGAGGATGGTAGGGGTACAGAATATGCCCTGGGTGGGGAACATCAATATTCAGCACCAAGAGTGGATTGGTAGTACCATTATAGAAGGAATTGACCACGTTCTAAAGGACATAGCTGCAAGATTGTGTGTGCAGTAGATGGTGAAGAAGCTAATAAAATGGAAACACCAACTTGGCCTCATCCTTACTAATCAACCTGTTACTAATACATCTGTCTGTGACAGTATTGGTAGAAATGACCATTGAAGATACCCTTCACTTATGATTCCCCCTAATTATTTTTCCACTGCGCAGATCTCTGAGGACTGTGTACGACAGCATCTTATGCATGCAGAAGCTGATTGGTATGCATGAGATATCCTAGTGGCCACACAACTTAGAGGAAATGTTGCAGTAAATAAGAGAGATTTTGCACAGACCTAGTACCTCAGTATTGGGTAATAGTGATGTTCTGTGAGCCATTAGCAGCAGAATTGTATTCAATAGCAATCTGTAACCTTGTCGCCTGGCATATCCCTCACTCTACTGCAACTATCAGGCCATGGAACTAACCTAGTTTAATGAAGAGTGCAGGAGGATTTGTCAGTCATAGCACCATGTATACCTAAAAATGAAGTGTCAACCTGGTGAATCTGCAGAACAGGACTATTTGCATGTCATACATTGGAGGCAGCATGCAGTAGACATGATAAAATCCCACAACCAGTGGATCAGATCCAAGCTCTGCAGTTCTACCTTATCAGTTATGGGGATATATGTTAAACAGCTCACTGGAGGAAGCTCAACAAAAATCATGCTCGTCAATGTTGCGGAACCCCATTTCATCAGTGCAAAAGGCCAGGCTGACTTTCAGCCAGAGGTTCTGCGTGGATGATCCATCTTGGGCTACTTCTGAAGTCTACAGCATCACAAATGCCAGCTTTCGGGTGATTCACTTCACTCCCATGTGATATCGCATGGCTAAAAGTATTGGATATTTCAAATGCAATGGCCCTCACAGCATTCTGGCTCTAATACAAGACTTGTAAGACTGCAGGCAGTGTTAGTTGCTTGAGGAACTCTTGGTCAGCATTGATGAGCTAGAGTTCAAGCTGCAAACTCCATTGCTACACAGCAGGAAGGGGGATGCTGTGTTCAGGAGGCAGTTACACCCTTAGATTAACTATCTTGAATTTGATCAGTGGTCAGGGACAGGAAGGTGTGATTGATTAGATTTAGATTACATTACAGTGTGGAAACAGGCCCTTCGGCCCAACAAGTCCACACCGACCCGCCGAAGCGCAACCCACCCATACCCCTACATTTACCCCTTACCTAACACTACGGGCAATTTAGCATGGCCAATTCACCTGACCTGCACATCTTTGGACTGTGGGAGGAAACCGGAGCATCCGGAGGAAACCCACGCAGACACGGGAAGAACGTGCAAACTCCACACAGTCAGTCCCCTGAGGCGGGAATTGAACCCGGGTCTCTGGGGCTGTGAGGCAACAGTGCTAACCACTGTGCCACCGTGTCGCCCATTGAGTGAGGCAGGCAGAGGGATCCAGGGGGTAGTGCTGCAGAAATCTCAGCTCTTGGCATTGTCTAACAGGTTTGAGATTCTTGCTTACTGTGTGGACGAGTTCGGGGGCCTTAAGGATGACCAACCTGACCATAGTCATTCAAGGGGGCGGAGGTGCGAGAGAGAAATGTAGTTGTAATCAGCTTTAGCGTAGTCACAGGAATGGGCACTGTTCTTGGTGGCCATGATCGAGAATCCCGAAGGCTAAATTGCAAGTCCATTGCCCCGATTCAGGACATCTCATCTGGGCCACAGAGGAACATAGATTGAGAGGATAGGATCCAGTTGTCATGGTCCATGTAGGCATCACACAGAGTAGAAGGAGGAAAAAGGTTTTGCTGAGGGAGTATGAACAACTAAGGGCTAAATTGAAAGCAGAACGAAAAAGATAATATCTAGATTACTACCTGAGCCACAAGCTAATTAGCACAGGGTCAACAAGATTAAAGAGGTAAAGGTGTGCCTCAAAGATTTTTATGGGAGAAGTGTGAGGAACTATTGGTCAGCATTGATGAGCTAGAGTCCAACTTCGAACCCCATTACTACGCAGCAGGAAGGAGGAATACATGGGACATCTACACTAGTACTGCAGAAGAAGGGAGCACATGTGGCGTTTCCGCATTCTCCCCGTATCTGTGTGGGTTTCCGCCGGGTGGTGAATTGGCCAAACTAAATTGCCCATAGTGTTCAGGCATGTGTGGGTTAGATGCATTAGTCAGGGTTAAATATAGGGTAGGGGGAATGGGTCTCGGTGAATTACTCTTCAGAGATGTGGACTTGTTGGGCTAATCTGTTTCCACGCTGCGAGATTCTATGCTTCTATGAAAATAGGTATATTGTTTTCAATACTGTTGGGAGAGATAGCTCAGCAGGAGAAGGCAGCACGTGGCACGTGGCTGGCTCTGCTGTTCAGAAGCGTGGGAAAAAGAGTGGAAGGGCTATAGTCATAGGGTGTTCAATTGTAAGGTGAGTAGATAGGCGTTTCTGTGGTCGTAAATGAGACTCCCGAATGGTATGTTGCCTTCCAGGTGCACGGCTCAGGGATGTCTTGGATTGACTGCAGAAAATTCTCAATGGGGAGGGTGAACAGCCAGTTGTCATGGTGCATGTAGGAAGTTTTTTAACGATAAGAATTTAGGGAGTTAGGAAACAAGTTAAAAAGTAGGATATCAGAGGTAGTAATCTCAGGGTTGCTACCAGTGCCACATGCTAGTCAGAGTAGGAATGATAGAATAATCAAGATGAATGCATGGCTTGAGAGATGGTGCAGGAGGGAGGGGTTCAGATTTTTGGGACATTGAGACCGGTTCTGGGGAGGTGGGACTGTTATAAAGTGGATGGTCTACACCTGGGCCAGACTGGAACCAATGTTCTTGGGAGTGCTTTTGCTAACGCTATTGGGGAGAGTTGAAACTAATGTGGCAGAGGGATGGGAACCAAATGAGGAGGTTGGTGGACAGGAAGGAGGTAGTAACTAAAGTCTGTAAGGAACTAGATAATGAAGTCAGTGTGAGTAAGGGGAAGAGTAGGCAGGAAGTGGAGGATGAACGCAGAGGGATTGGTGGTCTGAAGTGCATTTGTTTTAATGCAAGAAATATAGTAGGTAATGCAGATGAACTTAGGGCTGGGTTAGTACCTGGACATATGATGTTACTGCTATTACTGAGACTTAGTTGAGGTAAGGGCATGATTGGCAACTAAATATCCCAGGATATTGATGCTTCAGGTGGGATGGAGAGAGTGGTAAAAGGGGTGGGGAAGTTGCATCATTGGTCAAAGATGATATCACAACTGTGCTGAAGGAGGGTACTATGGAAAATTTGAGCAGGGAGGCAATGTGGGCAGAACTACAGGCCTCCCAACGGCAAGCGTGAGATAGAGGTACAAATATGTCGAGAGGTCATAGAAAGATATAGGAGCAACAAGGTGGTGGTGATAGGAGATTTTAATTTTCCCAACATTGACTGGGATTCACTTAGTGTTAGAGGTCTGGATGGAGCAGAATGTGTAAGAAGCATCCAGGAGGGTTTTCTAGAGCTGTATGTAAATAGTCCAATTCAGGAAGGGGCCGTACTGGGCCTGGTGTTGGGAAATGAGCCCAACCAGGTGGTTGAAATTTCAGTAGGGGATTACTTTGGGAATAGTGATCACAACTCCATAAGTTTTAGAATACTCATGGAAAAAGAGTGGTCCTAAAGGAAGAGTGCTAAACTTGGGGAAGACCATATGAAGCAAAATTCGGCAGGAGCAGGAGAATGTAGATTGGGAGCAGCTGTTTGAAGGGAAATCCACATTCTGTATATGGGTAGCTTTTAAAGAGAGATTAAGAGAGTTCAGGAGAGATACGTTCTAGTGAAAATGAGGGATAGAAACAGCAAGGTTAGGGAACCATGGATGGCAGGTGAAATTGTGAGACTAGCTAAGAGGAAAAAGGATGCGTACATAAGATCTAGGCGATTGAAGACAGACAAAGCCTTGGAAGAATATCGAGTAAGTAGGCCCAATCTGAAATGAGGAATCAAGAGGGCTAAAAGGGGTCATGAGGTATCCTTAGCGAGCAGAGTTAAGGAAAACCTCAAAGCCTTTTTTTCATATATGAGGAGCAAGAAGGTAACTAGGGAAAGGATTGGCCCACTCGAGGGCAAAGGAGGAAAGTTATGCATGGAGTCAAAATGGGTGAGATTCTTAATGAGCACTTTGCATCGGTATTCAACGAGGAGAGGGATGTGACGGATGTTGCGGTTAGGGATAGATGTTTGATTACTCTAGGTCAAGTTGGCATAAGGAAGGGGAGGAATTGTTGTGTATTCTAAAAGACACTAAGGTGGACAAGTCCCCGAGTCTGGATGGGGTCTATCCCAGCTTGCAGCTGGGGCTTTAACAGATACCTTTACAGCATCCTTGAACACTGGGAAAGTCCTGGAGGACTAGAAAATTGCTCATGTTGTCCCCTTGTTTAAGAAGGGTAGCAGGGATAATCCAGGTAATTATAGACCTGTGAACATGATGTCAGTGATAGGGAAGCTACTGGAAAATATATTAAGAGATAGGATATATACCCATTTGGAAGAAAATGGGTATAAATCAGTGATAGGCAGCATAGTTTTGTGCAGGGAAGGTAATGTCTTACAAACTTAATAGAATTATTTGAAGAGGTGACAAAGTTGATTGATGAGTGAAGGGATGTAGTTGTCATATACATGGACTTTAGTAAGGCTTTTGTTAAATTTCCCATCGTAGGCTGATGAAGTTGCATGGGGTCCAGGGTGTTCTAGCTAGATGGAGACAGTAGTAGTGGAAGGGAGTTTCTTAAAATGGAGACCTGTGACCTATGTCCCACAGGGATCCGTGCTGGGACCATTGTTGTTTGTGATATACATATATGATTTGGAGGAAGGTGTAGGTTGCCCCATTAGCAAGTTTGCAGGTGACACTAAGATTGGTAGAGTAGCAGTTAGTGAAGGGGACTGTGAGAGAATACAGCAGAATTGGAGAGTTGGGCAGAAAAATGGTAGCTGGAGTTCAATCCAGACAAATGTGAGGTGACCCATTTTAGAAGATGCAATTCAAGAGTGAACTATACAGTAAATGGAAAGTTCTGGGGAAAATTGATGTACGGAGAGATCTCGGTGTTCAGGTCCATTGTTCCCTGAAGGTGGCAACGCAGGTCAGAGTGATCAAGAAGGCATATATGGTATGCTTTCCTCCATCGAACGGAGTATTGAACACGAGAGTTGGGCAGGTCATGTTACCTTTGTATAAGACTTTGGTTCGGCCACATTTGGAGTACTGCATATTCTGGTTGCCACATTACCAAAAGGATGTGGGTGCTTTGGAGAGGATGCAGTGGAAGTTCACAAGGATGTTGACTGTATGGAAGGTGCTAGCTATGAGGAGAGGTTGAGTAGATTAGGATTATTTTCATTGGAAAGAAGGGAGTTAAGTAGGGGGACCTGATTGAGGCCTACAAAATCATGAGAGGTGTAGACAGGATGGATAGCGAACTTTTTTCTAGCATAGAGGACTCAGTTACTAAGGGTGACGAGTTCAAAGTGAGAGGGGAAAGGTTTGAGGGAGATATGCATGAAAAGGGTAATTGGTGCCTAGAGTGCGTTGCCAGCGGAGGTGGTAGGGGCAGGAATGATAGCGTCATTTAAGATGTATTTAGACAGATACATGAATGGGCAGGGACCAAAGGGATACAGATCCTTGGAAAATAGGTGACAGGTTTGGATAGAGGATCTGGATTGGTGCAGGCTTGGCAGGCCAAAGGGCCTGTTTCTGTGCTGTAAGGTTCTTTGTTCTTTTTGTTGACTGTCAGATGCAGTGAGCATAACTGTCCTTGACGCAAAGCAGCAGTTGAGTATGTCATCATGGAGCCCTCACAAAACTGACCAGTGAGAAGCATGGAAAATTCTTTGCTGATTGGAAACAAACCAAGCACACAGGAAGATGTTTGTGCTTGTTGCAGGTCAATCATTCCAGTTCTAGGTCATCACTGCAGGAGTCTCTTAAGATGCTGGTCGAGTCGCAACCATCTTTGGCTGCTTCATCAATGACCTGGTATGCTTGAAAGGCAAGATCTGTAGCAATTGCCTTGCTCAGAGGCAAGGCTAGAATACTTAATGATTACTTTGTTTCCATTTTTGCTATGGACTTCACCTGACAAAATAACCTATCCAAGTAATAGAGTCATTTGGCACGGAAACAGACCCTTCAGTCCAACACATCCATGCTGACCAAGTTTCCCAAACTAAACTCGTTCCACTTGCCTGTGTTTGATGCATATCCCTTTAGTTTAACATCAGTGATGAGTTAGGTTTTAGAAATGATAATCTCAGGCACATGGAGAGGTATAAGTTAATTATGGGTGTACAGTGGCTAACACAGTGGCTCACTGTTGCCTCACAGTGCCAGGGACCCAGGTTTGATTCCGGATTCAGGTGACTGTCTGTGTGGAGTTTGCATATTCTCCCTGCGTCTGCGTGGTTTCCTCCCACAATCCAAAGATGTGCAGGTTAGGTGAATTGTCAGTGCTAAATTGCCCATAGTGTTCAGGGATGTGGAGGTTACATGTATTAGTTAGGGGAAGTGTAGAGTAATAGGATAGGGGAATGAGTCTGGCTGGGTTACTCTTCTGAGAGTCGGTGTGAACTTGTTGGGGCAGGTGGCCTGTTTCCACACAGTACAGATTCTAAGATTTACAGTTTTGGGGTAGAGATTCAAGAAGGATGTGAAGAAGGAATGTTTTGCAGGAAGTGGAATGTTATTTATGACAGTGGTTAAGGTGAAGTCAATCAATACTTTCAGCAGGAAATTAGATCAGTACTTGAGAGAAATAAATTTGTGGGATTAAGAAAATAGAGAGGTGTGGTGCTATTGACTGGTTTGCTCTATAGAGATCCGTCATGGTCTTGATGATCCAAATGGCTGTCTATTGTGCCACAATGACTCTCATGAGCCTCTACATTTCCCTTCCGGATTACTTTTCCTGCCAACTGCTTTCCTTCAAAATTTTCCTAAATTTTTTCTGTTAATGGTAATAGACTGCAATCTGTGTAGCCCAAAAATCTATTGTTTGGAAGCATCAATTGTTCAGAAATCTATTGAGCAGATGCAAGCAAGTCACAGCATTATTTTAGTACAGTACTTTGGAAGTGGAAATGTGAATACTACAGTATTTTAATAAGTTAAACAATTGTTATTAACTACTTTATAATCTTCTCATTTTTATATTTCAGTTAAGTATTTGTATCTACAATGTTTTCTGGTTTATTCGCTTGTGGTCAAGCACTCCGATATCATTCTATTATCCAAAAATCTCTGACTTGGTCTATATATGGAAGTTGTAAGAAAGCAGTCTTGATCACATTACAATGTATAATAAAATTATATAAACTGGAATTTCTTATATTGGAATAACTGCTTTATTCTAACTTTTGCTGAAAAGTGATGCTTTGATGTAATACCTACTGCAGTTACAGAAATGTTTGTTGGTATTTTGTAATCCTTGAGTTTTATGTGAACTTGGTCCTTCATTTTATTTTTTTGTTACAGCCTATGAAACCTCTTAAAGCAGCTGCTACCACATCTCAGCCTGTCCTCACGAGCCAACAAATAGAAACCATCTTCTTCAAAGTGCCTGAACTCTATGAGATACACAAAGATTTCTATGATGGACTTTTCCCCAGAGTTCAGCAATGGAGTCACCATCAGTGTGTTGGAGACCTCTTTCAAAAACTGGTAACATTAATGATGACTTTTGCTATTCTCAGATTTGAAACTAAATTTAATTATTCTAAATATATTAATAGAATTATATCAACCGTATTGCTGAGCAGTGAAAAAGCTACTCCTCAAAGGCCATTTTCACCAATTTTGACCAACTATATATAAACATACACTGTATTTTAAACAGCTGCGCATTCTTCAGATAAACATTGGGATCAAGCAAAATACTGTTGAGTATTTTTCACTAATTAAGTCAACTGTCCATTATTATTTTATTTATAGTAATGATTCAATTTTTAAATTAATTTAGTGCAGTATTTGCTTCCCTCTAATTCCCAGTTCTTTTTTACTTGACAGTAGAGTAGATTAAGAACATTGTTCTGTAACTACGTCCAATGTTTAATTAAATTCTGCAGGAGGAATCAAACTGTCAGTACACTTGGGGGGAGGTAGTGACATGGAGGTGCTGGGACTAGCAATTGAGAAGCACAGGTCAGTGTTCTGGTGACATGGATTCAAATCCAATCACAGCAGGTGGTGAAATTCAGCTTTAATAAAATCTGGAATTAGGAGCTAGCCTAATCGTGACTGTGTACCATTTGACAGCTGTCACAATATCTTCATTGGTTCACTCATGTCTTTTTAGGGAAAGATATCTGCCATTCTTACCTGGTCAGTGACTCCAGACCCATAGCAATGTGATTGATTCTTAACTGTATTTTGATAAATGCGGGCCTAGCCCATGAACAAATAAAAAATCAACTATTAACAATAGTTCAATAGTTGACTCTGAAGTCTTGTATATGTGAAGAAGAGAGGCTAAGGCAATGTTACAAGTATCTAAAGAATAGTACTGGTGTTTATTACATGCACATTCAGCATTTTACTTGTTGCATTTCCATATACCTAGAAGGTAAAATTTGGAATTCGCCTTGGGTTGTGATATTTGAGATGAACTGTCCAGGCACATGCAGACATGCATTTACATATCGCTCAGTATGTTTCCAATACCATTTTTGTTTTATTCTTTTGTGGGATATGGACTTAGTTGACAAGTTTAGCATTTATTGTCTGTTCAAGATTAGAGTGGTGCTGCAAAAGCACAGCAGGTCAGGCAGCATTCATCAGGAATTCCTGATGAAGAGCTCCTGCCCGAAACGTCGATTTTCCTGCTCCTCAGATGCTGCCTGGGCTGCTGTGCTTTTCCAGTACCACTTTAGTCTTGACTCTGATCTCCAGCATTTGCAATCCTCACCATCGCCTATTTATTGTCTGTTCCTAATTGGTCCTGAAATGTTCATTATTAGCCATCTTCTTGAAGTGCTGTATTAATTGTAATGTATCTTTACTGCAGTGAAGAATCAACTACGTTGCTGTGGGTTTGGAGTCAGGTGAAAGTTTGACCAGATAAGGATATCAGATTCCTTCCTTAATGCATATTAGTGAGCCAGATGATTTCTTTTGACAATTAATGGACACCATTACTGGTAGTTGTTTTGCAATTCTGGTCATTCAGGTTTAAATTTCACCAGCTGCCATGATGCGATTAGAATCTATGTGATCAGAGCATCAGGCTGGATTACCAGTCTGGTGATTTTACTACTATGTTGCCAACTCCCTTAATTCTTGCTGCTGCTATCTGATGGTTTCTCATGGCCATCCAATTTAAGCACCCTCTCTCAACTTTGGGAACTTATTGAGTACTAATTGGCTTGGTGCATTTGATGTTTCCCATGTTAATACAAACCTTGACCCCCCCATCTGAATCAATTCAGAAAAAGCCAGAGAGTTGCTGAGTGCTGATTGGGAAGTGAAAGACGCATGAAAGAATTATTAAATCCAATGCAAGAGAATTGACTTGTCTGATAACTTAAGTGCTTTTTAATGAATGAAATGGACTGTTGTGATTCAATAGGTAGGTCACCACCATCTTCTCAAAGGCAACTAGGGATGAGTAATAAATGTTGATAATGATGGAAACATGTACAGGAATGAATTTTTAAAAAAATTGTCTCTTTTGGTTTTCCAGGGATCCCTATTCTCTGGATTAAAGTGTTCTGATTCGAATTAACACGTTTTGATTGTGCTTTTTTCTCTGAAAACCGGCAAGTTCTGAAATTCAGCATGGCCTCTGTTCTGAAGCTGCTGGATTTAAAAAAGTGAGCCTGCAATGCTTGAGGCTTTGCAGAACATAAACAACTTCACTTGCAGAATATTGAAGCAGAAGTTTTTCAATATTGTAGTCTGTGTTGTTGCCATTCAACATATTCTGTCAAGATTCTAATTATGTATTAGTCAAACAGGGTTTGTAAAACCATAAGAAATAGGAATAGAAGTAGGTCATTCAGCCCCTTGAGCTTGCTTCACAATTCAAGGTAGTCAAAGCTGATCTGGCACTCTTCTTGTCCACTTTCCTGCCTTTCCCGTAACTCTCAATCCCTAACTGATCAAGATATCTACATCAGCCTTACATATATACAGCTCCCTGTGGCAAGGACTCAGAGTTCTCAGTGAAAAAAATTGCTTCTTATCACAGTCTTTATTCTGAGACTATGCTGTCTGGTTCTAGGCTCTCCCATGCAGAGAAAATATCCTCCCAGAATTTATCATGTCAAGCCCCTTCAGAATTCTACATGTTTAAATGAGAACACCACTTTTTCTTATAAATTCTAATGAGTACACTCCTGTTTAACCTTTACCCATAAGACAATCTCTCCATGCTGAGGATCATCTTTGTGAACCTTCTTTGAACTGCCTCCAATGATTTCTATCCTTAAATAAGATGATTAAAACTGCTCACATTACTCCAGATGCTGTCTCATCAGCACTTTGTACAGCTGCACTAAAACATCCTCATCTTATACTCTAACCCCTTGAAATAAGGCCCAACTTTCTATTAGCTTTCCTGATTACGTGCTGTACCTGTGTGCTAGCTTTCTGTGTTTTATGCTCAAGTACTCCCCCAAATCCAATTTGTGTTACAGCTTTCTACAGTTTTCCCCATTTAAATAAGTGTTCTTTTGTACCCCCTTTCAAAATGGACAACTTCACATTTCCCCACATTATATTCCATTACCAACGTTTTGCACATTTAACCTATCAATATCTCTAAGTTAAAACAAAACAAAAAAAAAACTGCAGAAACTGGAAGTCTGAAACAACAACAATAATTGCTAGAAAAAACATGAGCCAATTCTCTATCTATGTCAATATACTAATCCAACCCCGTGAGCTAAGATCTTATTACTTTTGTGAAGTATCTTGTTTGAACGCATTCTGGAAGTACAGGTATAACACATCCACTGCTTCCTCTCTATCTACTCTGATTGAAACTTCCTTGAAAAAAAACTCTAATAAATTAGTCAAACATGGTTTCCCTGTCATGAAACAATGCTGACGCTGCTTGATTAGATTGATTTTCCAAATGTATTGCGATTACTTGCTTAATAATTGATTCCAATACTTTGCCAATGATAGATATTCGGCAAATCGATGTCTAGTTGTCCACTTTTTGCCTGCTTGCCTTCTTCATTAGGTGTGTTACATCAGTTTTCTAGTTCTCCAGTACTTTTCCAGAAAAAACTATTTTTAGAAAATTACAACTGATGCATACACTGTTTCTGTAGCCACCCCTTTTAGGATCCAAGGATGCAAGCCATCAGGATCAGTGGACTTACCTGCTTTAAGCCCCATTCATTTGTCATCATCTTTGGTGATGGTACTTAATTCCCCCCCTTTATTCTACAGTATTAGTGGAATGTTTGAAGTATCTTCAACTGTAAAGACTGATGCAAATGATCAGTTTAATTCCTCTGCCATTTCCTTGTTCCCACAACCATCTACCCAGATTCAGTTTTGGAAGGGATCGATATTCAGTTTGACTTCTCTCTTTTTATACCTTTTAAGAAACTCTTGTCAGCTTTTATATTCCTCGCTAGTTTGCTATTGTAGTTTACTTTCTCTCTCTTTATTATCTTTTTAGTCCTCCCTTGCTAGATTCCGAATTTATCCAAATTTTCAGGACTTTCACTGACTTTTCCCTCCTGATGCTTTTTCTTTCCACTGAGCACTCTACTTAACTTCCTTGGTTAGCTGTGGTTGGTTTATCTCTCTCTTAGAATCTTTCCTCCTTATTGGTATGTATTTTTATGAGATTCATGATTTGCCTCATTAAATGTCTGCCACTGCTTGCTTACTGTCATTCCTACTTATCTATCTGCCTAATTCACTTTAGCTAACTCAAACCTTATTTCATTGTAACTTCCTTTATTTAAGCTAAGCACAGTTGTTTCTGATCCGAGCTTCTCACTCTTAAACTCAGTATTACATTCTACCATGTTATGATGACTACTATGCAAGGGATTTTTTAATGCAAGTTCATTTACTAAACCTGTCTCAATACCCATCACCAGATCGAAGATGGCCAGCTTTCCCTGGTTGGCTCCATGGCATATTGCTCTAGGAAACTATCCATAATGTACTCTGTGAATTTGTTGTTGTAGCTGCCTTTTCCAAATTGATTAACCCAATCAACATGAAGATTAAGATCACTCTAACTATTGCTGTTTTCCTTTTACAGGCTCCAATTATTTGTTGAGTTATAGTCTTTCCTATGGAGTAGCTACTATTTGGGGACTGTATACTACTCCTATCAATGTTTTCCTTGCTGTTTTTTTACTTTCGCACCAATGGAGTCTACATCGTCCAAGCCTGAATCGTCTCTCACAACTGTCCTCATATCACTCCTGCCTGGTGCCCCAGTTCAGAGTACCTCATCTGGGCTGCAAAGGAACGTGAAAGCGGGAGAGAAAAGATCCAATGGTGCTACCTCATCACCTTTCCCAACCCACCTGTCTTTCCAAAACGTCAAATATCCCTGCATGTTAAGTTCTCATTTTGATCTCCTTGGAACCACATAATTACTAAGAAATCATATTCAGTTATCTCGATTTGTGCTGTCAGTTTGTCTACCTTATTCCAAATGCTTCATGCATCAAGATTCAAAGTCTTTAACTTTGTTCTATGATCAAATTTCCCTACACTTTTGTGTTTCCTTGGTGTAATACAACTTTTACACATACTGTCCCTTACTTGTATTATCTGGTAACAACAGCCCTATTATGAACATGCAATCCTACCTTCTCGTTTACCTTTGATTTTCTACTCTTTCATGCAACTGAGGCCACCCCACCCCTATTCAGTTTAAAGCCCTATCTACAGCTCTGGTTGTGTGATTCACCAGGAATTTAGTCTGAGCAAGATTCATGTGCTCCTGTCCCATTAGAACAGCTCCCTCCTTCTCAAATACTAGCGCTGATGTTGCATGAATTCAGACCCCTTTCTCCAGCACCAGTCTCTGAGCCATATGGTTACCTCTTTAATCTTGTTGACCCTGTGCCAATTAGCTTGTGGCTCAGTAGTAATCTAGGGATTATTACATTTTTGGCTCAGCTTTTTTTAATTTAGCCCCTAGCTATTCATATTCTCTCAAGAAAACCTCTTTCCTGGTTCAACTTCTGTTGTTGGTGCCTACTTGGACCATGACAACTGGATCTTGTCTCTCCTCTTTCACGTTCCTTTGCAGCCCAGATGAGGTATTCTCACGAGAGCGGTGGAGCTTCTTGTCAAAAGGAAAAAGGAAGCTTACGTAAGGTGGAGGAAGCTAGGGTCAAGCTCAGCTCTACAGGATTACAGGCAGGCAAGGAAGGAGCTTAAAAATGGTCTGAGGAGAGCCAGGAGGGGGCATGAGAAAGGCTTGGCAGAACGGATTAGGGAGAACACAAAGGCATTTTACACTTATGTGAGGAATAAGAGAATGGTCAAAGAAAGAGTAGGCCTGATCAGGGATAGCATAGGGAATTTGTGTGTGGAGTCTGAGGAGGTAGGGGAAGCCCTAAATGAGTTTTTTGCTTCTGTCTTTACAAAAGAAACGAACTTTGTGGTGAATGTAACCTTTGATGAGCAGGTGTGCATGCTGAAATGGATAGAGATAGAGGAAGCTGATGTGCTGAAAAGTTTGTTAAACATTAAGATTGACAAGTCGCCAGGCCCAGACCAGATTTGTCCTCGGCTGCTTTGGGAAACGAGAAATGCAATTGCTTCGCCACTTGCGAAGATCTTTTCATCCTCGCTCTCCACTGGAGTCGTACCTGAGGACTGGAGAGAGGCAAATGCAATTCCTCTCTTCAAGAAAGGAAATAGGGAAATCCCCGCAATTACAGAGCAGTCAGTCTCACGTCTATCGTCTGCAAGGT